>NW_010228138.1:0-32120 GCF_000690775.1 Eurypyga helias
CTTCCAACCCAAATCATTCCATGGTCATGATGCTGAAAACAGGAGCTGCCAAGGGGGAATGAAATGACCCCGGTATCACCTCTGCCAACGAGGGATAACTGGGGGCTGGGAGGGATATTTTCTTTCCCCCATGTCCCAGAGTCCCCGTGGTTTAGCTCCCCCACCACTGCCCCTTAAAAAAAAGCATTTCCTTTCCCAGGTTTGGGCGGGTGCTGGCTACTCAGAGGATTTAGAGCAGGATTAGATTTTGCATCCTCTGGAGAAGGACAATTGCTGCTCATTTAGAGCACTCAGACCTGAGTGCAATGCTGGGGCAGAGGGTTTCCTCCCACTGCTGCCCTGGGGTGCCAAACAGCCCCAGCCCACTGGCTGTTACACCTGGCAGGTAAGTAGATGCAAACATTGAGCATAGCCAGCTCGCTTAGGGAATCAAAGCATTTTCCTGATCCCTCCCTCTTTCCCCCAGAAGACAAAAACACCAGAGGATGTTTAGATCTGCTCAAATAAGAGAATCTGAGGAAAAAGGGACATCTGCCTGCAGTACCAGCCAGGAGACAACACTGCCCTCAAGACACAGAGAAGAAAGCTCTACTGAAACAAATGATTTTCTTAAAATTGAAGGCAAAGCTTCGGATCCCAGTGCCTAACAGGCACACAGAGGTATACCCAGCTGGCCCCCCTGCCCTCTCTCCTCACCCCCAGCTCTCTAAAGGCAAACACCAGCCCAGCTTCTCCTTTTATTTATCCAGAACACCTGGTAGTGATTTCTTGCAGAATGTAATCAGCTGTTAATTAACAGTCAGGTCATTTGTCACCAGTACCTGTTGAACAACATACTGGGTACTACAGTGCCGGGCATCCTGCTGCCGCCCTCCCTCCTGCTGTACCACTCCAGGGGCTTCCTCTGCAGGAGCTGAGGTCATATTTGATGTGGTGCCTAGCACCAAGGAAAGTTTATTTCTCACACCGATTCTGTGGCGTTGACAGGGTTGTCTGCTGGTGACAAGATGTACAGAGGTGAGACCTGTCCCCCCTGACTGCAGGGAGTCTCCGCTGAGGCTCTGAGTAGTGAAATAGGGTGGCTGTGCTCCGGGTTGTAAAGTGAGCAGGGAGGTGGGTCTCAGTGGCATGAATGGTACAGGAGGAGAGGAAATGTTTGTAGAGCTGTGCAGCAACACTGGTACCTGCTCAGCCGGTCCTGGTCCGGGTGTGCCCGTGCTGTGCCTTGGTCTGTCACAGAATCACAGAATGGTTTGGGTTGGAAGGGACCTTAAAGCCCATCCAGTTCCAACCCCCCTGCCATGGGCAGGGACACCTTCCACTAGAGCAGGTTGCTCCAAGCCTCATCCAGCCTGGCCTTGAAGATATCCAGGGATGGGGCAAGCACTAATTAAAGAATTGTCAAGCATTAATTAAGTTGCTTAACTTCTGCTCTGATGCATTGTTCAGCCAAGGGGCAGAGTGGGGGAAATTCACCTTTAGCTATTTCTTGGGGGTGCTTGGAAGGATGAGCCCACCGTCTGAGTGTCACGGGTGCACAAGGGGCTCTGCATGGCTCCTTTTACCCACACCGGTTAATCAAGGGCTCAGATGCCAAACATCAGCGTGGAGAGGAGCTCGGGGGAAGAATGCTATTTTAAGTAAAGCCATTTGTTAATCAGGGTGGAAATGTACTGAGAAGAGGGGACCTGGGCACGAACAGCAGTGTTTTCCCAGATTATCCAACTCATGGGCGTTTAAAATTCTGCAGGTGAACACACCTGCTCACCCATCAGGTTCACCCTAAAACTCTAAAGCTTTTCTCTTGGGTTTCTGAGGGAAAAATAGCCAACCAAGTACTTCACACACTGGTTAAGAAGAGTAAATTGTAGCAGGGAAGGGCTGTGTTGCCTTCCTCTATAGCATACTGCTCTGTTCTGGAGCCCCTGCAGCTCCTGTGGCTGCTCCAGGAGGTGTGGGCTCCTTCAACAGATGCAGCCTGTGGAGAAGGAAAAAAGCCCACTAAATGTAGAGGAATGCCATGGGTAAGTTTCTTTGTTGATAGCTCTGGGCTACAAAATACTTTCTGACATGTCTTGATTCATCAAAAAGTCTATAATGT
This sequence comes from Eurypyga helias, assembly GCF_000690775.1. NCBI lineage: Eukaryota > Metazoa > Chordata > Aves > Eurypygiformes > Eurypygidae > Eurypyga > Eurypyga helias. The sequence goes on from NW_010228138.1 coordinate 2,102, forward strand.
ATAATAATGCCACTTTGTCATTTTATATCCAATTATTTCTGCTCCACAACCTTGGGATTTCCCGGCTGAGTGGGCAGAGAGCAACCTTTACTTTTTTGCTTGTGCAAAACAAAAATGATGCAGCTGCTGCTGGAGTAACTGCTGAAATTCAGCGTAGGCTGGGCAAGGAGTCAGCTCCCATGGCCAAAACACTCTCTGCTCAGATCTGGCGTTCTCCCAAAGGTGTCTGCTCCCCAGGTTTTTCTGGTCTTTGCTTCTTTCTCCTTGCAGGAAGCTAAACTGCAACATACCCCAAATTCATCTCCTAAGCCCAGCCCTGTAAGGTCTGTAGTGAGATGCACGCCAGCCCCTTCAAACAGCAAAGTGTTAGGGCTGAGGGCACGGTCCTGGCTCAGTAAGGTCAGGAGGAGACTATCTTGCTGGAGATATCATCACACCCATGAAATTAAGCTACTGTGACCTGGAATAGCTGCTGTGACTCCAAAACACCACCTGAACTTGTTACACAAATAACCTGTGTAATAAGTTGTATAAATGAATCATTATTGGTGCTCAAAGCCACTGCAGAAACACCTTCCACTTGGGAGCATTCTTCCAGTTAAAAAACTTCCCGCTCTTAAAATTTGAAGTTGGAATTGGACTGAAAAAAACTCCTCAGGGCAGAAGAGAAGATTCCTGCCTGCCTCCTCGCAGCACCCCATGAACCACTCCTCGTGCTGCTGGGCAGGCGCACCCCCAAAGTGAAAAAAGAAGGACCAAGAACAACTGGGAGCCACCAGGGAAAATCGCGTTCCCAGGCCAATGTTGGCTTTGTACCGCCTTTCTAAGGAAAGCTATTTCAGATGCTAACAGCCAAATATCCAGAAAGCTCATACTTGCAAACGACAGGTCATCCCCACCCCTGCATTTCCCCTGTCATCCCACGTTTGGTCACATCGCATGTGAAGATAAAAGTGAACGTTCACATGAGCTTATTTATTTTCCCTTGAATATTGCGATTATTCTTTCCATTGCACAACCACTCCTCGCCGCTTCGGGCGCGTTATTAATATGCAGGAGCACAGGCTCTTTTATGAGCTGTTAACGTTCATTAGCACTTGGGTCCTAATGTGGAGCGAACCTTTCTCCTGCTCGTTGTCACTCACCGCGTGACACCAACAGCACCGGGGAGGGGGCCAGAGGCCGGCATTGGCGTCGCTGACGGCGAATTCCTACGGTGAGTTCGCTGGGGCGCTGAGCTGACGTCAGAGCACGCGTCACCGTGGTGCTTCGCAGTTCTTTCTGGAGACAGAATTATTTAGATTCCTCTTGAGCTCCAGAGGTTTTCGAAGGGTTTTTCTTTTGCTGTCCTGTGCAATCACGTTGTCATAGTGACCGGAGCGGGATGCTGGACACCGGCCTGGCTCCCCTTCTCGGAGGACGGGCTGGCCGAGTGACAAAGGTGATGGTTTGCAGTGGGGTTTTGCCATGCTCGAGAAGAGAAAAATGCTAAAAAAAAAAAGGAAATATTTTCTAAAACAGACTTGGAATTTTTTGCTTAATGATGACGATCAGAGACTCGGGATTCTCCTTATGATTCTGTAGAATAAAACATAAATGGGAAGAAGCTTAATCATGGGACGGGACCTAAAACTTCCCATGTTTTGAGTGGTGCTGGAGCAGAACTGGTTTGAGTGGTGCTGCGCCCAGCAAACCTGAGCCGCGGCTGCTCCGCGCTGTTCCCTCGCACAGCCTGACCTCCCTACATGGGTGAATGTTTACTCCTGTGGCTAAATGTTGTCTCAGCAGAGACACGGGCCAGAGCGTGGCCCGTAAATTACTGTCTAGGCTACTACTGACCAATTGGTTGATTAGTAATACGTTCCCGTGTTGCACAGCGAATCATCTGCAAACGTCCCGTGTCCTCCAAGCACAGGACTGACAAGCCTGTTGCAATTTAGCAGCACTTCGTTACTGAAAGTCCCGCCAGATACGCACCCTCCCTCCCGCCTAAGCCTCCCCTGGGCTGTTCTGTACCCTGAGCAGCTCCAAAAAGGTTTCAGGATGTCTAACCAGCTTTGCCGGTGGGAATATGTGCGGGAAGGAGCATTTGCTGGTCTGCCAGAGGCTGGCCAAAGTTTTGCTCTGCTGAATGAAAGAAACGACGAGGTGGGGGGGAGGCCTGGAATCTCTCCAAAGGGAACACATGCTGCCTGTACAAGGCTACAGCATTTCAGCACCTCCTGAACGCCCTGGTACTCCTGAACTGTGCCAGTGGATAGTAGATGCGGGCTGGAAACCGTCCAGGGAAACAAAGCCAAGTCTTAAATAGTATCTTCCTTGGCACCGGAGCGGGAGCTCTGGGGAACATCGGTGCGGCGTGTAGGACACGGTGCTGAGTCAGCAGCACCTGGCAGGGCGCCCGTGGGCACTGCTGCCCCCAGCTCCGCTCTCCGGGGCTTCAGGTTGGGTTTTTGGCTACTGAGAGAATGAGGCTTAGCACTGACTGGGATACAATAGTCTGATGTTTAGTTTTACAGCAAGGGTAATAACATTTTAAACCTCTTCCACTGTCAGAACAATACAGCTTTCACACCCCTGTAGGTTAATTAGACAAATGTACAGAGATAATTTCTCAACCATGTATAGAATATTGGGAAAGGAGCTGGCATTTGCCACTGAGAAGTGTGTTTCCTCCATCTCCATCCTCGCGTGCCTCCCTAAGCCCCCCGCTGCCCCCCAGCAGGTTTTCCCAGCCAGCTCAAGGTGTTGGACTGGGGTCTGTGCCTGGCAGAGCTGGGATGGTGACAGCCCAGTCCTCCACACCTTCACCAGGGCCACCTCAGCTCCGCTCGCTGCAGCCCAGTGTCGCAGAGCAGGACGCAACGCCTCCACGCTGGGGCTTCTCGGCTAATGCCAAAGGCTGCGCTGGTTCACAAACGGGTGAAGGAGCCATGCAAGGGCAGGGGGGATTTCCTGTGAGTGCGTGGAAAACTCCAGATGGAGGCTATCACACCAGCTCACCCACATGGGACATCCATGATTCGGAGGGATGTGCTGAACAACGGATGGAGATGATTGTCCCATTGGCCTTCCTGAACGCTCCAACAGCTTCACTCTGAAGCTGGAAGTCTTTTCCCCCAGTAGTCCAAAAACTATAAGCTTACGTCAGTAAGATGAGACACACGTTCTTGATGGTTTTAACCAGAACGTGGCTTTTCACGGTCCCTCCGTACTACCACAGTAACAATGCATTTAAAGGAGGAACTTTCTGTCACCCTGTAAAATTGCTTATTAAAGCCACACGTCTTGCTGGTCTGCAAGGAAGCAGAAGTGCTGTCGCAGTCTTGAAGCGGGTCACGCTTTGCAACCTGTTTTTTTCAAAGCAGCTCAGCTGACGTCATCTGCTGAACACAGTGTCCGAACAACCTGTTTGTGAAGAATACGAAGAAACTGAAGGAACAAAAACTTTATGTTATCACTTACTCATATGCCCTTGGCTGATTGTTTATTTTGGTGGACTTCCAATGCCCTGGGCACATAGGACATTCGAGCCACTAATTATATTTCTTTCTCCTCTACTCAGTCTATAATGACTATCTCTCTCTCCCTCTTTATCTCTTCTTCTTTTATTCCGTCTGCAGTAGCAAAGATCTTATTCTTCAGTTGTACCTGAGAGTGTCCATCCTACAAGAGGTACACCCAAGGGGGTGAGCTGTCCCCAGAGCGTCTTACCTAAGCAGGATACATCTCCAGCTGAATTTTAATGGGATGTTGTCAAGCCAACAATAAGCTTGCTTTTTCTTGCTACTCAGAAAGAAACTTCAGGCAGAAGGAGATCTTGCATGGTGGAATGGGAAAGCAGGAGTGCCGCTGCACGGGGAAGTCCTCCGTGGGCACCGGTCACTCGTGGGCTGTATGACATGAGAGGGAATGGACTGGGCTTTCAAAGTCTCCCTGGTTCACACCTACTACAGGTCTGACATTGTCCACGTGGCAAAGTGTGTAGCGTGGCAATCACTGAAAATATCTTTATGTTGTCACGTTTTACTCTAGCTGTGTGCTGCGGAACACATGGAGAATCCTTGCCTACTGACATGTTTTATCTCACTTCAACTGTGTCATCTTGCCATCAGATACCACTATTCAACCAGCTGTGTACTACAATTCTTCAGTGAGTCCCTTTTCCTCTCATCCAACATCTAAAACCCTCTTCAGCTCTCAGATCTCTTTGTTAGGGCTGGAGCATCCTTGCGAGGGCCATCACACAAGCTCAGCTCTTGTTTTACTCACGCTCCTGTTCTGCACTCTTTGGGAACTTGCCCTATTTCTGGTCTGCCAGGTTTGGCTTCTGATTATCCTGTGCTTTCTGGAATATGTTAAAAACACCTGCTGAAATGATGAACAGGCCAGAGACATCCTACGTAGAGGGCACCTTCTTTTTCTGGGCCCTGGATCACCACAGGCTGCCAATTTTAGTGGTGCCAAAGAGCTGAGGGCTTGTGCTTCATCACCTTTCAACCCCCAGTGCTCCATAAAAACCCAGGGCTTGACCTTAAAACATCCCAGTCAATACTAGATATCTCCTGGGATCTGTACTACACAAACAATAGATTAAATATAGCAAAACTCTAAGGAACATTTCTTTTAAAGAAATCAGTGAAGGCAAAGTAGTTACTTAAGTGTTTTTCTACTACTAGGCAGGCGTTAATGCTTAATGAATTATGTTTGTGTGAATCCAGTAGCACCATTTATATTATCCGACCTTTGTTGGGTTGACTTATTAGGTGTTATAAATAACTACTCTTAATATGCAGTCTGTGTACAAGAGGCTTGTATAATGATTCAGGAACAATCACAAACTCATTTCCCACTGATAGTTCCTAAGATATTTGAATAAAAATGAAGTCTGTGTTTGCCTATCTCCCCAGAAGGAAGTAATCTCCCTGAAAAACATTCTGGTTTGCAAACTGCATTAGTCAATGACTTTAGCACAGTCGCTTTCACAAGAAATTATGCTAATACATGTGGAAGATTTCATTCTCCTTAAAAAAAATGTAAGCGCAGTAAGACACAGAACAGTCCAAATGACTGCAGAGAGATACACTGCCCTGAGTAATTGATTGCAGGATCCATTCAAATACATCATGCTTTGTTAGGGAAAAAAATTAGGCAAGTTAAAATCAGATATAGCTATAGCTTAATCTTCACTGTACAAATAGCATTCAGGATTTAATTAGAATATGCATGCATTGTGTTGCGCACAACACGCACGCATTTAGGACTCCCTGCGCTTAGCTACTATAAAATTAAACACCTTTGAAATACCCAGGATAGCTAGAAGACAACTCAAAATCTCATGCACTGTTTAAAATTGCAGCATAGCAGGTGAGTGGCACCGCCACACACAAGACCTAGCTTCAGCCATGGGGGTGGAGAAGGTGCTCACCCCATAGCAGTGTGGGGCCAAGCAATCCCATGTACCCACACAAGCAACGGGGCATGAAAATAATGCAGTAATCTCCATGTCACCCATCCCAAAGCGCTGGGTTTTTTCATTTTTCTAGACCAAAGACATTTGTATTCAGTGAGGGAAACGTGGAAAAAATATGTCCCCTCTGTGCCCAGCGCTGCTGACCCACAAACTGTGCATGGCCCCGTCACAAGGCATCTGGGGCGAGCTGCAGAGCTTACATCCAGTGTTTCGTCCTTAGCAAGAGAGACAAACCCCAGCGCGAGCACAAAGCGTTGAATATTTCAGTAGCGGAGATGTGATGCCTTTGCCAAAATCCCGAGTTCTTGATTACCCGCTTTGAAAGTCGTATCTGTTTGAATAACACCATCAAGCTATGCTTTAAACTAGCTTTTTAGTCAAGGGAAGACACAAATACGCTCATGTCCACGAAGCATACCATTAACTGAAAAAATCATGAGGAAGACTCTCTTGAATGAAGCCCACAGTCTGGTTTGTGAATCTTTAATATGCCTTTCTGCAGCTCTGTTCAACACTCAGCAAATTCATATTCTCTTTGACAGAGTAGGCATTTTCATAAAGTATTCATAGTAGCCGAGCAAAATAACCGTATTTCGGGAGATCTTAATTCACGAAATTTTTCTCAAGCAATGGCTTTTTAACTGAGGTTTTTGGGAGTCTGTTCCAAAATCCCAATCTTCCTTATTTACACTATAAACAGTAATGAGCTCAAATAATAAAATGGAAGTGCAATTGAACTAGTTTTGCTAGTGGAGAATACTTGCACGTGTAAGAGTATGTGTGTGAATTCTGACTGCTCTGTAGACTCAATCATTTATGAGTTGTTTTAGCCAGCCAGGAGGCTAGCCGAGTACCGGGAAGGGCTGAGGCTGCCCAGCCCCGCTGAGACAGGAGGAAAGAGCAAACCTGAACATGCTGTCCTGTTGTTGAAATGCAGCCAGTGCTCTGGGCTTGTCCCCAGTGTGGTGACTTTTCTTCAGAGAAAATGCCTTTAATCCATCAATCGACAAAAAACACTACATGCCACTTCTGACAGCCTTCTACTACACAGCTGGTTTTTCTACAGCTGTGTTTCTTTTGATAAGACACCAATATTTAAGTGAAAGAAGGCACTACCATAAGACACTATTAATCTATATTCCTAGTTATCAAGCATCATCACCATTTGCTCATAGCTTTCTTTGTGAGTCCAAATACAGGTTTCCAAATGGAAATGGCAGCCAAAACTAATGTTTAAACTCCTCTTTGCTGCTATGGTTTTCTGCCTTGTCTTGCCCACTTCTACTTCTGTGCGCAGACCTTTGCAAGGCAGGCTGGCACTTCGTTTCAGTCCGGTGTCACAGCTCCGCTCCTTTCCAGCCAAGCACCAGTGCCGGCTGCTGCTTTCAAGAGGTCACATCCACCCTCATCTTCCACCAAACCCACGTCGTCCTGACACAAAGCCAGGATCAAATGTTATAAATTATCTCTGCACAGACGTCTGCAGATGCCAACACAGAATGGTTTGGGCGGTTTGGCTCTTTGCTTTGCTTTGGTTCAGTTTGGGTTTTGTGTTTGGGTTTTTTTTTTTTCCTTTCCTGACCTAAAGATCTTCTTTTTATTTTTATTTTATTAGCCATCTTTGGCTTTATCAGTGGTAAAGTCAAGTGTGTGTCACTTGGGCTCCCTGTTTGATAGTCCTTGAACTGGGGATGGAGAGATGCTTTTGGAAGAAGATGCTTTGCAATGAGATATACTCCTTCTTTCCACTAGAAGGAAAGGACTCCTGTAAAGTTAATGACAGAGCTTGTATTCAAAGAAACATTATTTCACAGACTATGGCTTTCAAAAGTCCTTAGAAATGTGTTGTAGCACACTGGGGGACACCCATTCTCCAGCTCTCAGAAGAAGGTCTTTGCCTCCCTGGTAGAGATGAAATATTTCACCTTTTCCAGTGTATTAACACCCGCATTTCACAGACACCTTTTCTTTCCAGTGTTTGGCGGGGGTGCCAGGCAGGCACACAGCTTTGAGGTCTCTTTGGAGCCACATGGCAAAAACAAGTGGGGAGAGCTGCTTCTGTGAAAGACCAACTCACGTGCTAATGACTCAGTAGTGCAGGGGGGCATTTCAGAGCTAGTCCTGTAGCCATGGTGAATGCTTTTCATCAGGTCTATGTCATTTTTCCTCTCTTGCTGGTTGCATTAAGGACAGTTTAATTGAATACATGTTGATCTAGGCCAGACTTTATGTTTCAAGCTAGCTCTTGTGTAGCATCCCCAAACACAACCCCCTTCTGGCATTTAGAAGTCATTAACCCCGACATATATTTTTCTACAACTCAAAGGCTGTTATCTCCTCAAAAGGATGTCCCCTATGACAACATAGAGAACTCATTTTTCTTTCAAATGGCAATTACCATAATGGAGTATTTAAAGTCTGGTCCAGACCACATAGACAACAACTATTTTTATTGATGTGAAATTTTGCCGTCTTCCCCCCAACTTAAGCTCTGGGTAGAGACCAGGGTGCAGCTGGTTTGTCTCCAGCACCCATTTCCAACAGCTCCCAAAACTTCCCTTTCTTTTGTGGAGGTCTGAAGTTTCAGCTGATCTTCTAGACCAGGATGTGTTCAGTAATCCTTAAATAATCTACTTTCTTTAGCGGTTTGCTCTTCAACCTCTTTCATCTGAGCATTTCAAAGACCTTTAATTGAGCCTCACAACCCTCTTAAGCTGATGGCAGTATCCCTGTTTTACATGGGCTTCACTGAATCAAGGGAGGCCAAAAAAAAAAGTAGTAGGACTTGTGAACTTGCATCAGTTTCTCTAACTGAGGACATAAAACAGCCTCGAGGAAACAACTACAAACCAGGACCAGGTACACGAGTTGGTTTTGTTCTGTTTTCACTTGGATGTCTCCTGAAATGCCCAACCTTGGTCCCCTCTCTTGGTACCCCAGTACTGAAAACAATTAGCTTTCTCATTAGCAGACCTAGAAAAGCAGCGGAGAGAAAAGATTCTCCATTTTAGGGGTATTTTATTTCCTTTTACTTGGTGAGAAAAGTCCTGTTGGTTGGAGGACGAGACCCTCGCAGAGACACATGAGGGTATAGGGCCGCACGTTTCTGGTGGTGACCAAAGTCCTGGTATTGTCCCTCAAAATACCACAAATATTTCAGGCTTTTGACCAATCGGCTCTGTCTGTTTTAAGATTATAAGCCACAGGGATCTGATTTGCTGCCATTAAAGTTGCTGGGTTTAACTGTGATTTCAGTGTCAGGAAGATGAAAATCTAACAAATGTAAAAGCCTCTGCCCGAGCATCTGCATTTTATTAGTCACTTGATATTTTTCATTTTAAATTACTCCAATACATGTGGCTTGCTGGTCAATTTAGCAATATAAGTGCTTTTGATCAGCTCTCAGTGCAAGACAGGAAAGCAGGTTTCAGCAATATGACTCAATGTTTCGTAGAAATTATTAAAAAATCATAAGTGAGTGTTGCTTCCCACTAATTGCCAGTTTACAGTCATGTTCCCATTGCTTTCCTTAAGGAGTTTCACCATTCAGACCTTTAAAAATATACGAGGGACTTAGAGAAGACATTTTCTATGATTGGATGCAGACATCTCTAAAAAAGAAAAGAATACGGGAAAACACAAGCAGTATCTCTGAGTTTCTCTGGGTTTCATGGGCAGGAGCAGACTTGGCTGCCGTCGGTACTGAAACAGGCTGCCTGTAGGCAAAGATTTCCATTACCAGTGTATCAGTCACATGGGCAGAGAACGAGATAAAAAATTGGGCCTTTGTACAATGTTCAGCAGAGGTAATTAATTGGGGATCGATTCCGAAGTAATCTAACTCCTTTTAAGTTTACAGTGACAAAATCATGATGGATGGGATGGAGCAGGAGAAATTCCAGCCCGGCTGGGCACAAAATGAGTTTTGTGTGCGGGAGCAGCCAGGCCCCCCCCTCCGAGACTTTCCCAAGTATTTCCAAACATGGGTATTGGCAGTAAGTTTTTGTTCAACTCTCTGTCGTGGCACTTCTCTCTCCTTTCTAGCCGTGGAGCCCTTTGTAGTATTGACACTCCGGCAGCATCGCAGTGAGTAGCAGAGGAGGTTTGAGGCTGCAGCCTCGTGCCTCCCTCTTCTGAGACAAAGTTATTTATACCATATGAACGTTAATTATTTATATTATAAATCACCCTTACACGCCACAACTTTTTTCTGTCTACACAGCTTCCCCTGCCTCTGAACAACAACCCAGCTAATGCTGTTATGTCACTAGACTGTCCTGTCCCTACCCGTAATCCTTATGGAAAAATTGGTGCCGTCTACTGCTACTTTTCAGCACTGCATCCCTGACTGCAGTCAGGGTAAGAATTACTTCAGAGAATTATTGCCCAGTGTCTGCATTGCAATTTCAGCCTAATCCCTCTCTTTCCTCTTTGCCACACAGCTTTGCTGACCCGGAGATCCTCTAATTGGGAATTCCCCGAGTAATGATGTCTTCATTGTTTCTCCCAGGCCATCCAGGGCGATGGTTTTGCCATCCTGAAATATTCCCTTTAATACCCTCTTTTGATCTAACTATGTATCAAGGAACTCAACAGGCAGAGAAGCGTCCCTGTGGATGGTGATAAGCGAGGCAGATGTCAGCGGGATGTCGGCAGGTTGGACGCACACTGCCCAGACCAGGATGGATGCGTGGATCCGTGCACATAGTTGAAAACTGGGGATTGAAAGTAGAATAAAACCAGGCAATAAAGTCCTGCTGCAGAATTTAACGTTCCCGTTGCCAATTTTTGAGGTGTTGCTACAAAGCAATACTTTTTAAGAAGTCTGTTGCTCAGCAGTGGAGGAGGATCAAGGCAGACCAGGCACGCGGTGGAGAACCAGACCAGAGCGACAGCCCAATAGCTGGGTGCAGAGCCTGCTTTTTGCATTAACCTGTGCAAGCTTGGCTGCTGAAAGCAATGTATTTCTTTTGAGATAAAATAAAATGGGAAAAAAAATAAGTTTCTTGTCAGCTCCTGAGGGAAATGGGGGTGGAAATAATGCATCCGTGTATATTCGTTGTGTGCTGTAAAACAGTGCTGAAGCAAAGGAGGTTGCCAGTGCAATAGCTCTGCAGCAAACCTTTCCCAAACTTTCCTGTGTGAACTCCCAAATTCCCTGAGCCCTCTGGATACCCATGCCAGCACTAGCAAAAATAATTCTGACTCCTGTGTTTTTGTCTAACTGATATTTCTTATGTTCCCAGAGATGTTTGTTGTCTCTTGGTGCACCATCGAATCCCAAAGTCTAATGGCCGAGAGCATGTAGCTCGGCTTTCACCAGGACACAGAACTGTGATATATGGATAAAGGAAAATATTTTTAAAATTAATTTTTTTGCCAAGTATTGAGAAAACCACATTAAGGTAAGTGATCGGCTCCTGCAGGCCTGTTACAGTGCTGGTGGCAATGAAGGCTGCTTCTATGCTGTGTAACCAAAAAGTGTCTGTTTCAGTTTTAACAGGTATTTCTGTATTTTGAATCGTACATGAAAATATCTGATATCATCCTATCTCTCAAATAATTGCAATACTCCACCATATGCTACCAAACGAAAACATAGCTGTTTTAGTGAGCATGGAAGGGTTTTGCAGCAAAAGGTAATAAAAATACCTCAGAGAGAGCTAACTGCCTCTCTCCAGAGACAGGAAAGTCATTACAATCCTCTAACTTTATAGATTCTTATTTTCTTTAGGTTTTTATTTAAAGAAAGAATAAAACCCACGTACTTCGGTGGTGCAGCATACTAACACGTAGTTAGCATAGAAGCAAAGCCCCAGCAACAGCTAATTTAAGCACAAAATAAATTTCATTTTGTAGCACAAATCCCCTCCCCAGTCTTCCCAAAAATCTGCTCAGAATTATGAATTTCAGGCGTGGACACTGTGTTTATAAGCAATCCTCCGCCTTCTCCCTGCTGAAGGGATGGGAAGCATCAGCAGTGTCTGTGCTTCCTACAGGGAGGGTTTGAGCCCTTTGGATGGCGTGGAAGCTGTGCTGTTGGTTTTCTTGGGTCCTGCGTGCCACTTGGGCTCTCCTGGATGCTCCACAGCCCGTGATGTGCATCCCTGGATGTGCTACAGCCCTGCATCCCTCCTGGCAGCCCCCTCTGCTGCCTGCCTCAGTCAACACCTTCTCTCCAGCCCTGCCAGGCATAATCCTAATTTCAATTTTTATTTTCTTGGCGAGGTCACAGGCAGTGCGAGAAGACGGGTTTTGCCTGGGCATCCTGACGTTTGTCCATGAGCTAATATCAGCATAGTGTAAGGGACTTCCCCAGCGTTTGCCCAACATCAGCAACCCCAAGACCTGGATTGCTTGGAAAGGGGTGAACAAAATGAGTTGTTTCTAATCTCCAGGCTATTAGTAGCAAGAGTAATCATTTGTGAACTTTGAGTTGGCCTCTAATCCCATTTCATGGGCTGCCATGGGCTCCGCTTGTGGGAAGTGGAGAGCAGGATCAAACCTCTTCCAATCCGGGTGCTGAAAGCAGAGCGGAAGACATCAACACTGGATGTTGATCAACACGGAATATGACATTTGAGAGGTGTGAGGATAGTAGGAATTTGATAATGCTCTGTCAAATAGGAAATCATATCAAATAAACAGGTTGCAGGGAGCTCCTTCCTCTGCGATACTACAGAAGGAAGATGAAAGCTGGTTCTGAAGCTAAAAATAAGCTTCATTTGACCTAATAGTACAAAGCGAATGAGAAAGCTTTAACCTATTGATTCAGGGCATGGCCTAATGTGTTGCAACGATCCGTTTCAGTGCTCGGAGGCTGTATGTTGAATTAAAGAAGCATTCAGCATGCTTGCACTGGGTCTTTGAAACTCTCTCTTCTTCCAAACACATTTTCTTTGGCGATTATATGAATTGTATGCATTGTTTCCTTGGTAGTAAACTGCCTGAGCAAAATGCCTTCCAACATACACATTATTTGCCAATATACGAAAAAAATTATTCTGTTGCATTCAGTGATGGATTTCAGAAAAAGGGCATTTAGTCCAATTTTCATCATTCTCTGTTTTCCCTCCTTCAGTGCAGTGCCAAGGTGCTATATCGTGGCTTGTTTCCAGCGTTAACATAAAGGGAAACGTTGTGCATGGCGTAAATCCCAGCTCAACCCCTGCCCTTCTGCAGAAGCAGAAGCACAAGCCCCAGAGCCCAGGCTGTCCTGGAGCCACCGCCCTGGCACTGGCAGGTTTTCTTTGGACTCTCACTGCAAAAGTCACGTTTTTGCCCCATCTTCTCCTGAAACAGAGCTATTTTCCATATAATGTGTTTAGCTGGGAGGAGCTTGAACAGTTTTGCTCCAACGATCCTGTGCTTGTCGATCAGCAGCTGCCCAACAGACCACGAGCTTCCCAGGGCGAAGCAGGGTCGCAAGCAAGGAGTCAGGAAGGACCAGCCCGTAGCAGCTGCTATTGCCAGCGACCCTGCTTCTGAAGGGTGTGAAAAAGCACCTACCATCAGCATAATCAAACTTTTTATTTTCCCTTTGCCTTCCTAAAACTTAATGGTTCCTGAATCACTTTAAAATAAAGTTTTGAGGGAAAAAAATTCATCCTAAGCAAAGACTTGGACCATCACAATTCTGAGTAAATTTTTATGGCTGAGCTATAAAGTGGTGGTAATGGAAATGCTGACAATCCTTTAGCCACAGTGGTCCCAGCTGGCCACTCTGATAATAAATTACATGAAATGAGGAGTAAACAGGACTTTCTGATTCACCAGGGCTATGTGCAACAGAGTGGTAAAAACAAGTTGGATTTTCAACACTGCCGCGTGTTTGGGGTTTTTTTCCCCCCAGCACCTATTTTGACCCAATGACTGGAGGGTTTTAAATTAGTGTTGGGTGTGTGTTAAGATTTTATATTGTGAATATTTCAACATATATGAATCTTTAATACGTTGCTGCTCAGCTTAGCTCAGGAAATTTGAAAATTGTTGTGTAGCGACGATACAGCTTTCATAAAAACATTGTTATATGATGTACCAGCAAAATAACAAGCTTAAATTTGTCATAGTACTAGCTGCATGCTTGCAATCAATTTAGCTTTGTACAAATGCAAAAATGTTCCCCTTGGGAATGTGCTAGATATCAGATTTTTCCAGTGCCTATGGAACACTATAAAGGGATCAAAAGTGACCCAAAACAGCATGCATATGGATATTTTGCTGCACGGTCAATTAAAATGTTCCCAATTTAAAATACTTTTGGCCAAACAAGTAAAAATGCTTTAATTCCCTCAGCACAAACTGGAAAAAAAATGGGGCTTATCAAGTTTTGGAGCAGCGAATTCGCAGGTAGAGTCCGGCAGAGCCAGGCACCGGCGCTCAGCCACGAGCATCTCAGCTGCACAGCATATGCTAATGAGTTTCGTTATTTAATAATAAACAGCAACATTTAATTAGTGCACCCATTACTATGCATAAAACACTTTAATTACACTGAAGGCTGGTGGAAAGAAGCCACTTTGGGGTGAAGTTGAGTGGGAGGCTCAGCTCTCATCTGTGCACTGAAACGTGGCCGTCAGCAGACAGGAGGGAGATGGGGTTTTGCCTTTGGTGCCTTCACTCACAGCTTAGTTATTCACTGAAATCGCTTCTGTTTGGGTTTTAATTGATGGAGAAGGGCATTCCCAATTTCCTCTCGGTTGAGTCCACAGGAGTTTGTTGCTGATGTTGGGTGAGGATGCTCTTGCGCGAGCATGGAAGTGTGCAAGGCGACAGAGCCCCTCTCTGTGTGACCAAGGGCTGTCTCGGATGGAAGAGAGAAACCACAGTGTGGAGAAAAATAATTAAGATTTTTAGTGCACAAGAAGACGAGACTGATATTTCACCTGTATTTTCAGGATATCACAACAATTTCCTGCCTTACTCTAGATTAAAACACCCAGGCAAAGTGTTTTAATTAGCAAAGACAGATGCAAAAAAAGCAGTCGCAGTCGCAGCCATTGTTTTAAGATGTGCCGGGCGGTGGCAATCCCCGGGTCCTTCTCCCATTAACCCCCAGCTGCTGTAGAAGCTGACAGAGGCTGGCCCCGACACCGGTCGGCGTGGCAGGTCTGCGTCGTGATGGTGGAGGCTGAAATCACAAGCCAGACCTTCAGCCCTATCCTTCTTTCACACTCTGCATGCAAACCATAGCTCTTGCCTCTCTGCAAACCATCCATGTTCCTCCTGTTCCTTCCTTTTCCCTGGCATTTCTCCTCCAAAACGCATCTTTGGACCTGCCCCAATTTTTGGCCAGGTTTTCTGCCCCGTCTGAGGGGCAGAGCGCAGGGCTGCCCACCAGCACGGAGCTGCAGACGTCCCTGCAGGCACGCTGAGCCGGGAGGAGGCATGGCTCCAGCCTTCAGCTCCTCCAGCATCCTTTGCCCAAACCATCACTCCCCATCCTTCAGCTCAGGAGGTGTCTAAGCGAGGGATTTGTAGCTTTCTGGAGCGGTCCATCTGCCGTGGCTGTTCCGGGAGGAGCACGTGTGAATCCACACATAAATAATACCTTGTGTCATCACTGGTGAGACGTTAGTCCCTGGTACCCAGGCGGCAGATGGGACGGAGGAGTCTCAGCAGCATCCTCGGCGTTGCCAAGCGGCTAAGTGGCTGCATGTGTTGTCACTGCATGGGAGAGTGATTTTGGGACAGTGTGTGTCACCGTCTGGAAAAGTGATGAAGCGGTTGAACTGGAGTGAAATTACAGCTCACAGTTTGTCCCTGGCCAGATAAATTGAGGCAGGATGTGTATCCCAGATGGAGCCAGCCAGAAACCATCACTCGGGTTTTCCTTCTCTCTGAAGCCTGTGTTTGTACATCCATGGGCCCCAAAACTGGCTGCCCCAGACCCAGGAGGATGCTTTAGTGCACAAGAGTGGAAAGTATCTTCCAGCTTTGCCAATGTCTGATTTGCTCAGGAATTTTTCAATTATTTTTAAACCGTTAATCAAATCTTTTATGGTTACTTTTCTTCATGAAATTGCTTTTCTCAAGACAGCACTTTGAAATTGTTGAAGCCCTTTATTTTAGCCTCTTCTGGATGAGAAGTACCCATTTAAAGCATAAAAATCCCAAAACAAACCGAGGACACATTAAGCAATAACATAAACGTGAAATACCGGATTATGATGCAACCATTTGAAAGAAACTGAATTTTTTGAACTTCCTATTGTGGGTCAGAGACATTTCAAGACCTTAACAATGTTCATGGAAAGAGAAAACTGGCTCCTGCCCAACTCCCTTATGATGCTGGTGTCTATGAGTGTGGGACACGGTGACAAACACCGGTGATAGCCATGGCCCAACGTGTCAGGTCCGAGGGTACCATCCACTGCGTGCTGGGCATGGTGTTAGCACCAAGGTCCGTGTGTTTGTATAATACCTCCCACGTGCCCAGGAACCCACAGCTTTGCTGGCGGCAGCGAGAATAGGTCCCACCAGCCCTACTGGTTCCTGCCTGGATGGAGACTGGGGAGTGGAGGAAACGTATTGCTCATCATTGTTGCATAGCCATTAATTACTAAGAGCTTTTGGCATCCAGGCACGAAGACGTGCTGGGCTGAGTAACTCCAGCCTGGGAGGAAAAATATGGCTGCTAAAACCATGCTAGCATCCCAAAAATGGGAATTTGCACATCCCAGTTGGCCACACTTTCCCCATCGGTCCTCTGCTTGGTGGCAGGACTAGATCTGCAGAGCAGAGGAGAGCTCAAAAATACGAGGCTGTGTCTGCGTCCCTGTCACTTCTGAGAAATAGCACCTGTAGCTCAAATTTCTTCAAAGCCCTCCCTGCTCCCGTGCTGGATTTAGCTGCCCAAGTCCATTGATAAAGGGGCATAAATTGCAGTGTGAGAAAATCTGTCCTTACCCTACCAACTCTGTTGTCAGTTCTCACACAAGGAGTAAAACCATTAAAATAAATTATAAATGTCTGGTTTTATAATAAATTCATATTTTGCAAGTTTGAAAACTTTCAGTTTCTTGTGGAACACATTTTCTTCCTGGAACTGTGGACTTCTGCCTTTATTCATCAGAAATGTTTTAGTCTCAATTTAACATCATTCTGTTGTTGCTTTATGGACAAGAAACACACTGCTCTCTCCCCTGCTTGCATCTGCTATGAAAACAAAAAGACGGCATTCTGCACCTGTCCCTGCTTCACGACCAGCTGAAACGCAGCTCGATTCAAGCCGCTCAACAAAGTGCAAGCAATGACTCAGTATGGAAATAAGACTTGTTTCTTTTTAACTCTATTATGTGGCAGCACAAGGGCGCAGGCATGCTTTCTTGTGCGGCAGCATATATATGGTGTGCCTATTTCAACATCTCCTTCCAGTGCTTTTTCAGCAGCTCTGAGACAAAAGCAAAAAATACTGTATTTCTCTCCTGCGGGGGATAATGATGCACATCTGGTCCAAATGCTATTTACATTTTTTAAAATTTAACTAGGCATAGTCAAAATACAAAAATGTTGAACAAAAATAGAGGAAAAGTCTCAAGCCTCAGGCTACAGCCAAACTGCACCTAAATTTTGCCAGTATCCCCCAAACATTTAGTAGAAACTTGTGCCTTAGACCGGCAGAGGGGTGGCTACCGCAGTCTGTGAAGTGTCCGTCCCCGAAGGTTGTCAAGACTGGGCCAAGCAAAGCCCCAGCTGACCTGGGCTGGTGCTGGCGGTAGCCGTGCACCCGTCAGGATGCTGGACTGGATGAGCCCCCACGGGTCCCTTCCAATCAGCATGGACATGATTTTGATTTCCTGCTGCTGCTGTTACTCATAAGGCTGAATCCAAACCATTGCTAAGTGTGCGGGTTGTAAGTACCACGGTCCTTGTACGCTGCTGCTGGTTGTAATCTACCACATCCCATCTGCATTGCAGATGTGGTGTGCTGAAGAGTCACTCAGCTCTAATTGCAGGTTGGAGCTCTAGGCTTTGGAAAGCCAAGGTTCATTTACTTACGATGACCAGATGATGGTGTTGCCTGTTATTATCTGTGTTGTAAGGATATTCCAATGGTCCATTCAAAACCGGGAGCCTGATGAGATGGGCACTTTCCAGACATGCAGAGTAAGTTTCTGCCTGAGGACATTTGCAGGGAAAAGAACCAACCCTGCAACTACTCCTTGCCTTCAAAAACAGACAAGGAGTGGGAGAAGATAAAAAGTATATGCGTACAGAAACCAGATTAGAGAGAGGCATGATGTAAGGCACGTTGGTGCTTTTGCATCTTCATTTGTCTCTCCTACAGAGTTTTCAAGAGAAAACAACCCCACTTTAGAAAAAAATTTTAAGGGAGAGAGACATTACTGGGAAAGGAACAGATTGTGAGCAAAGATAGAGCAGGACACAAGTAGGGAGGACAGTGAGGAGAAGAGGGGGCAGGTAAGGAGGGACGTGTTCATGGTCTTGGGGTTTATAGTGTAGATGGGAAGCCAGCAGAAGAGCAGAGTGGGTCCCACTCTATCTGGGGGAACCCAACCAGCAGGGATTGGTTTCTGAAACCCAACTGAAGGCTGAGCCCAGAGGACCCTGCAGCTCCCCAGGGGAGGATGCAAGAGTAGCAGAGATGCTCGGGGGCCCTCCCTGCTCTGACTATGTGCTTTGAGGAAGAAGCTGCTGGGATTTCTGCTTGCCATGTGTCTATTCATCAGGCTTGTTTGGCTCAAAGTGTAAGCATAGGGCTCTGCTGCTTTGGCCCTCTTCCAGGAGAGCCCTTCGGTGATGGAGAGGTGAAGTACCGTGCTGAATTTTCATTTCTCTTCTGCTTAACTTCAACAATATTTCAGGCCACGCTCCCTATCTGCATATTACCTTAACGATTCCTACCCTCTCCTCAACCCTAGAGTTAGGAGGGAACTTTCTCAGATGCTGTTTGGGAGTCATAAATGCTGTTATACGCACTGAGTATGTACAGTTATAGACTATATGTAGTTAGAGTGGGAAGTGCATCTGCAGATACATGTCCACCACCAGTGCAGTGAAGGTGGGTGCAACATACTGAAATAGTACGTCTGGAAACGTTTCAGCTCTGAGGATGCTGGGGCAAGAACTATGGAAACTTTAAAAACTTAAGGCAACTCCTGTAGCAAACATCAATATCTTCTGTCCCTCTTAACCAATCTAGTTTCCTTCTTCACTCGGATTTATATATTCACTAACTTTCGACAGAAGTTTGGTTTTCAAGTCTCTTATCTGTCCCTGTCTTGAAAAAACTCCATTTTGTCATAGTGAATAAACCTAATACATTCTCAACTGCAGTAAACACAGCTTTTTTTTTTTTTTTATTGCATAATATAGCTGCTTAAAAAGTGCTAATTGGTTCTTTTGGAAAAAGTGCCTGAATGTTCCCATTCCAGCACAGAACAAGCAGCATTTGTACGGTGCTATCAAGATTGTTTATCTTCCCAGCTCCTCTATTCTTAATATTCTCCACTTCAGTTATTCTGAAGCCTGGCAGGCTCCGTATAAAAAATGGGGCAAATGATTTAAGGACTAGCCCTTTCAGAGTTGAGCTGAGTGTAAAACAGCAAGAAGAATAGTCTATTTACTGCAGAGTTACACTATCTTAGTGTGGAAAGCCATGGAAAGCCTTCCAACTTGCTACCCTCGCTGACAGGTCATCTTTGAGGGGCACCGACACAATTAATTCTCTTCCCATTTGCACAACATTAGACTTAAACACAGAAATATCCATGTTCTGAAGAACAGAGCTTGAAGGTAAAAAGGCAGTGAAGGTCTAAGGACCTGACTTTGCTGAGCCCCACACCGTGTCATCCAGGCGCACACGAGAGGCAGAAGAGGATTGCTCCTGGGAACCACCCTTCCAGTTTTCCAACGTCATCTTTGATGCACATCTCGTAAGCTCTTAACTGCCTGTCAAATATTAAATACAAGTCAAAAGTGTTCTTTGTGACCCAAATAATCACACTTCATGATGTTGACTGCTTCTCTTTTGTTGCTTTCTGCCCACCCTTTCCTCTGGAAGTCACCAACAGAACTTCACCGGCCGGCAGCCAGTGCCTCCAAAGCTTCCTACGGGACTCAGGTTTATTGCTCTTCTCACATTTTGGAAATCAGATTCTCTAACAAGGACTATAAGGGAAATGATTGCACTCAGTTGCCCTAATTTTGTGATGAATAAAAAATACTGTGACTTTCCTGGAGGACAGAAAGGACACGCTTTTCCATACGCTGCAAGGAGAGAAACTGCTAAAATAAGACGACCTGAATTAACGGCTTCCGATCTTGCGGCCAGGCCATGGTGGCAGGTCTCGGACCCAGACCTTGCCGTGGGATAGACGGGCACTGAATGGAAACAGCCGCCCCCCGGGAGACCCCACCTAGCGCAGTGCCCTGCCTTGGGTGGGGGAAAGGCTGGCTTAGATGGGGGTGGTGTGAGGATGCTCGCTGCTCCTGATCGACCTCTGGAGAGGGTCAGCACCAGAAGGTGAACTCACTTTATGTTTTGGGACAAGTGCTAAAGGGCAAGTCCCACAGCCATGTCAGCGGCCACTGCAGCTCCGCGTCGGGGGTGAAAGGCTGAGTTTCAGCGGGATGTGCGCACAGCTGGCAGGCACATCTGCAGACCGCTGTCAAATGCGTCTCTTGAGCTCTGCCCGACCCACACGCCGAAGTCAGTGCGGCACGAATGGGGGCTGCTGTGCTGCGTGAAGGGAGCGGGGACTGTACCCACTCGAGTGAGGACACGCCGCCTCCCCCGCCGAGCATGTTGCTGTCGTGTTCCCCCGCACACGGGGCACGCAGGTATGAGTCAGGATGAATCAGCTCCTGATGGCAGCAGGGGACAGCCTGCTCTGGGTATGGCCAGGCTGGCAGCTGGCCAAAGGGTGGCTGGGCTGAGGAGTGGGTCTCACTGGAGGCAGGGCTCCATGTCACAGCTTTCTGCCACAGCAAGAATACTTGGGCAGCACCACAAGGATAAGCAAAAGCCAAGCACACACCTTGGTGCATGCTTACTCTGTAAAAGGGGTGGCAGAGTCCCAAAAATTCCTATTAGCATCCATCAGCTACCCCTTCCCACTTTAGCAGGGCACCAAACCACCCTGAACCTGTGGCTGCCTTCAAACTGCAAATGAACTTTCAGAATTTTG
Organism: Eurypyga helias; assembly: GCF_000690775.1. Classification (NCBI taxonomy): domain Eukaryota; kingdom Metazoa; phylum Chordata; class Aves; order Eurypygiformes; family Eurypygidae; genus Eurypyga; species Eurypyga helias. The sequence continues at coordinate 22,727 of NW_010228138.1, forward strand.
CCTTCTGGAATAATAATTAAAATTACAATAAAGAGACAGAAAAAAGCCTGAGGTCTGAAGATCCAGTGGGCATTGAGAATGAATGCTCAGGTGCACATCTGTAAAAGCAAAAATAAAATAATAAAACAATAAAACAACCTAATAAATAATAAATAAACACCTAATAAAACAACCTGCAACACTCTGCTCACATTTGATTGTGCAGAAAGACCACACAAATATCAATCAAATTATTTTTTTACAGTGTTTCTGTTTTGAAGAAGTATTACATAGGTGCCCTTTCCATATCAATGTGGTTTTTAACGTCAGGGTTAAGCAGCTGGTAATTATTCTCTGGGGCTCAGGCTGAAACCCATATTGAGATGTCAGACTGATGCTGACATACCCTAATGATGCCGTAGGCAGCACGTCTGGTAGTTCCCAGCCAGTGCCTGCACAGGAGTCAGCCCTGGAAAGGCAATGTACCCAAAAAGATGCTTCCATCAAGGTATAAAGCAAGCCTGCAATTGCTCCAGGGGTTTGGGTTGGGGTTTTTTTTAATATATTATACAGCTGTAAATAGACGTTGGTAGAAAGAATAAATCATTGAAAGGGGTAGTAAATTGGAATTAGGGAGCAAGGCTCTTCCCCGTGTCCGAGGACAGAGGACCATGTGCCTTGAATACCCGCTGCATCGCCATCCCTGGGTCACCTGCTGCCCCACCATGGCCTGAAATGCTCGTGTTTCCCACACAGCTACAGCAAATATTGTGTATTTCTACCACAGCTCAAAAGGGGTTTAGAATCAACATTTTTAGGGGGTATTTTTCAGAAAAGCCTATCATTGGTTACAGTTTTGAAGCAGCATACCTAGCAAAGAAGGCAACGGAGTTAGATTATTTCACATCATGTTAGGATCTGAAAGTACTACTGGAAAACTATTTATTCCTCTGTCAACTATCTTTCTTAGGAAATGGATGTATTTAAAGCAGTGTGGCTCAATATAGTAACGATGGTAGAAAAAAGGCAGCGAGTTTCTGAGTAGCCCAGCCCTGGGCAGTTTTCTCCCGTCCCTCGGCTGGCACAGTGCTCCTGCCCGCTGGATGGGGTGACTCACGCCTTCGCTGGGCTCTATTTTAAGGCATCAGAATATCCAGCCTCTGCCTGAGATGGGGAATGGTTTTCTGTGCCGTAGATCATTTGTGCCTGTCGGCTCCAGCCGCTTTCCTGTTTACTCTCACTAATAAAACACCGACGTCAGGAGCGAGTTGTTCTGGTACTCGGATTTCAACATCCGCCCTCGATGGGACCTCTTCATTCAGGTTTTCGTCTGTTCTGTGTCTGCTGTACCTTGTTGGTCTCCGCCCCTTAAATAAAATCTGCCTTTAAAGCTGCTGGTGATCTTTTAGAGTGAAAACCACTGTGGCACTTGATGTTCTCTTTCAGCTCCTGCCATCCTTTCTTCCCGTGCCCGAGCTCCCACAGACCTGTTTTCCCATAAGCTATAGAAATAGCTTATTCTGCCTTATAAAACAGTATAGAAAATACATATTGAATGGATGAAAGCCTTTAAGGATGTGCTGTGAACCATTTATGCAGGTCCTGCATGCTTCAAAAAAGAGCTCAGATAGAAAGCAGCTCTGATCCTTTAATTAACCCCCAAAAGCAGCTGATGCAATGCTTCCCCAGCAAACGTCGCATGTTCGATGCCTCTTCTTCTCCTCGCACCTCTCCAGCACAGAGCGTATCGTGAATAGGTAGGAATTCTTTTCAGTACTGTTTTGCAATGAGTTACAATGACAAATCACCATGGGTTCAGCTGAGAACTGTGGCGTTCACTCCGCTCTTGTCTGTGCTTGCTTTATGCCTGTCAAAGACAAGAAAGCGGGCTGGGGACAAACAGTGGTGAGCAAATCCAAGGAAGATTTCAAGGAGAAATGAGCTGGGAGCGAAGCACTGAATCAGAACTCTGTGCAGAGCAGGCAGGGAACCCCGGCAGAAAGGGGGAGGCACTTAGAAAGGGTAATTTCCAGCAGGCTGGAAGGCAGCCTGGTCCCATAGGAGGAAGCAGAACCGCATTGCCTCGAGCTGGGAGCCTCACACACGCAGCGAATGCCATGGGCTCAGGCCGTTGCCGGGGTGCCAGGGATGCGGTCCTGCCAGCGATCAGCTGCGCTCAGGAGACGAAGCATCCGCACGCTGGGACAGGACACGGGGCCTCCATGTTATCTGCCCAAAAGCTTGTGCAATTGCATGTCAGGGAACAGGAACACAATTTTCTAAAGGAAATTATTAGTTTATTGCTTTTCTCTCACTGTTAATCCAACACAAAAAATTACTTATTCAGAGTGAGTGAAAGGCTTTATTTAAGACTTCTATTATTAATGTAAATGTTGTAGTGATCAGCTATCCAGACTGCATGTTGACCGACAAAACTACTAAAGCAAACCCCGTTTTCAGAGAACCGGGCATTGATCCAAATTACAAGGCCCAGAGGGGTTGCTTTGCCGTGAAAAGCCAGGTGAAAAAGTACCTGTGAAGTTAGGATTGCCCCAAAACTTCACTGTAGGGGCCATTCGAAGCTGTGTCTCACGCCGCACACAGCTCCACGGGCAGCAAAGGCAGCTCTGCGCCCAGGTTCAAAGGACGGCTACGGCACTGTGCGCACGTCACACCACGGCCACTGTCCCGTCCCCACGCGTGACTCACTCCCCAGCCCCCGCAGGCTTCCGTAGTGCAGATTCCTGGCAACGTTATCAAACTGTCCTCTGGATCTGCCTTGAAGCTTTAGAAATAGCAGTTAAGAAGCCAATCATCCCCGGAGAAGCTATTATCTCCTCGTTTCATCATCTGATGCTAATGTGAGATCTGGCAGACCACGACGCACATCCGTCATTTCCATTCAGAAGTGGAAAGGTGGGAGGTGTGTGAGTATAATAAATTGCCACAAATCCCTTTTCTCTCTCTCCTACCACAAGTAGTTTGCCCTCACGGCTGAGCAGAGACCGTAAATCAGCCCCACGGAAGAACTTCTTAGGTCTCTGCTTGGAAAAACAGAAAGATTTGTGCAAACAAGGCTTCAGGCTCTGGTAAACAGGAATTTCCAGTCTGAGCTGCCCATCATACTGCCCCCGGTATTCCGATAAAATCTAGTCAGCCTGCTCACTGTTACTAAGAGGTTTTAGAGTTTCACCTTACCTTAAACCGACAGTAAGCCTTGCTGTAAATTCAAGACCTGTTATTACCGCTTAAAATTAAGTGGTGACACAACCGTTTCAAGGCAGTGTAGGAAATAAAGCAAAAACTGTGTGTTTGCTACTGATGAGTCTGAAAGATCTCAGTTGATCTTTTATGTCAGTGGAGTTGTGGAGACACTTTTTCCCTAAGAATTAGCAAAATGTATGTTCTTGCCACAGCCTTGCTCAGGAAAATGGTAAAAATTGTGTGTTGCATGCCAAAATCAGCACACAGATTGAAAAGAAACATTCAGTATGGAAGAAAACAAGAATAAAGAAAAATTCCCCTATTTTGATTTTGTAATAGGTAATGAAGGGGATTAATGGGGAGCTCAGGAAGCACCAAGTGTCTTCCACTGGGAACAACCGTATCCAAGCAGCGGAGATGGGAGCTCAGAGTGGGCAGGTACCCCTGGAGACCCCTTGGACCTGGGTGGAGGCAGGCTCAGCCCCACATGGGGATCATCTCCTGCAGCCTGGACTTATAGGGTGGGGAAGAGCTCCCCTGATTGAGGGTTCAGTTGCACAAGAAGGACCATGAGAACTCTGCTCTCCACGTGTCCGGTTTCTCCTGACCTGCTGCCTGAATTCAGTGCTCACAAGAGTATTAACGTGACTCCTCTCACAGCAGCTCACTGTGCATCTCTCTCATGCAAAGCTGCTCCGGCTCTGCTGGTGCAATTTTACGGAATGAATGGGAAGAGGTTCATTGTTAAAAAAAACAAAGAAGCTGAAAAGACACTGAATAGAGGGAAAATCACAAAAAAACATACAAGTGTTTCGGACTCACTGGGAAGAGGCAGAAGGTTGCTGTGACCCATGTGCACTACAGTCACTACGGTCACCCTTAACTCTGTGTGCTGCTGGGATGCCCAGTGTCCTGGGGACACCGTGCCATCATCTTTCAGGACTCAGGCAGGGCTTTCACCCCCGAGCTGGACCAAGAATAAACAAAAAGCAGCACCCCTCCTGGGTCTGAGCTTTGCCTAACTCCCCCCATACTCCCCACAATCCCCATTTAAACTTGACTTTTTGCCCAAAACCCCACACCTGGAAAATCTCAATGACTGTGATTGGCCGTTGTGTTTTTTCTTTTCCCTATTTCCCACCAAGAACATAGCCCTTGGTCAGACACCGCCTCGGCAGTGGTTTGGTGTCTCCCTTTCCTTAAGTCTTTTCAAATTTGCTCTTCTCTGGAAGAGCGCCGCTTGGTTTGCTCAATCCAAGCTGTTTTGTGCAAGGCCTGGCTTATTCTCTCAAACTTAGCTCGGAAATGCTGGTACACACAGTGCTCCCCTCTACAGCGGTAAGTTGGAGCAACACACCTGAGAAGACCCACTAGAAGGCAGTGTTGGAAAAAACTTCATAGAAACTTCTCACTCTGAAAGCTGCGGGTCAACAAACCAAACAGAGGGGTTTTCTCAGACAGGAACTCCTCTCAAAAACATGAACTGCTTCATCCTAAATTATTTCTGGTAGATTTTGCGTGAGTTCATTGCAGGAAGAAGCGTGGATAACAAAAGTCAGCCCTGCCAGGGAAATCCAATAGCAATATTTTAAAACTGGAAAACACAATTTATTTCCTGCCTGTTAGAAAAACGCCCTTTAAAAAGCACTAAATCTGGGAAGCAACCTGCTCCTCACTGCCCACATGGATCAGGCTGCTGGGACGCCAAAGACATCCCGTTGAAGCAAACGCCAAAACAGCTCTGAAATGAGCCCCATTTGGCAACAAAAAGCAAGGATGGCGTTTCCAACCTGTTGCTAGAAAGACGAGAAGTGGCACCCCTGAGTTTCTTGGCCGTGATCCCTCCTCTTGCAGAGAGGCTTGCGAGACAGATCTCCGCATTTTTCAAAGACAGGCAGCAGCAGGAGCAATTTGATGAGCTCTATGAATAGAGTTGTTGATTCACTGGAAAACACAGGAAAAACTGGGGAAAAACAAATCAAGTCAATTTAAGCAGCTGACACATTTTTGTATTGGTGAATGAAACGTAAAAAGTGTTTTGAAGCTTCGCAATAACTCGGTAGCCCACACAGAAGAATGAATTTCTGATTTGACGTTAAGTATACTCAGAATAAAAATACCGAGTGTGATTCAGTATACAAAGCCTTTTTGAACAAAAAAATCCTCACTTTTTGGAAAAATTCTGGAAATTGAAATCTTGAGTGATGGTTTTCAGTGGAAATATTTTGAGGAAAATGAAAATATAATTCATTGAATCTCCCATCCTGAATTAAAATATATAAATATTTTGAATGAAGAATTTATTCTTGCTCTGGTGCCAGGGTGTGTTGTTCAAGGGCAACCAGAGTACAGCAAAATGGAATTACAGTCCTAACCACTGATGAAACTTTCCCTTCCACTTTTGCCAATAAATGTGTTTGTCTAGAGGTTTGGCCAAACAGATGCTGCAAATTGAACAGAACTCGGGGAACTTAGATCCTATTCAACATTCAGGAGGATTTTAAAGTTGTGTTCACAAGAAATTATTCTGTTCAGGAGGTATTTGTTTTGACATGAATAATCAACAGTGCTGAAGGGATAAAAATCCAGTGTTTGTGCTGGAGTGCACGAGTCCTCCCGAGGTCTCTGAGCAGGAACGGCAGACTGCTAAGCTGCCATAATCTACCTTAAAAGAAAGTCCTACAGGGTGATTAAATTGTGCTGGAATTATTTACTTCTCTAAATGTCAGGAAAAGATTTTATACTCTTCTAAAAATGTATTTTCAGTAGCATTTCTTCACCCGAAAAACTTTGCAAGTGAAAACCAGCGCGTGCTGCCACAAGCTCTTTGTACTTTCAAGCCAGCTCCTTTTAGTGCATTTTACTATAAGGGTCTGCTTTTAATGAATCTGATTCTGAGCATCCATCTGCAGTCGGATTAACACAGAACTCAACTTTTTGAAGCTGATGAGCAGCCGGGGGTGGTATGGCCAGGTGTCTCCCCACCAGCAGCAACCCACCAAGAGCCCAGAGCGGGCAGTGCAGCAGCCAAGGAAGGGTGGGAGGGGGCTCGTTTTCTTCATGCAGAACAGGACAAGAAGAAAGCATCATTTTCAGAATACAGTTATTAGGCTATTCTTCCCTAATGATCTCTAGGTGGAAAGAAAGGCCAAAAAAGTATAGTCTGATCTGCAATGAGAAACATCTTACGCATAACTGTAGTCTTAGCGTGTGGTTACAGCAGAGAGCTAAGCGCTTTGGGTAGCCTGAGTTTAACTTGTTTGGCTTTGTCTTAATTTCCCCCTTAAATCTGAACTTCCTGAATTCATGATGATCATTTGGGAAATAATTAAAACAGCCTCCTCGTATATATTCTTTGAATCATTAAAGCAGGGCCTCCACCTTCGCTTCATTATCTGCATGAATATTCATAAAGCAAGCGTGCTCCAAATGAAGTCCTAACCTTTACTCAGAAGAGAAGGGAAACTTTCCAACCCTGTTGAATGTTCATGCCCACATTACAATATTAATTACTTTGCTCTACAGTAATCAGTCTCTATCTGAGGCCAATATTTAATGAAAGGCAACCAAGCATCCGAAAAAAACCCTGATGGATAAACTCATAAAATCTCATAAGCCTTTGGTGGAAAGATCTGCTCCAAGGTGCAAAGTTTCACCTTCTTTTTCTCCTACTTCTTTAACTTCTCACCCATCCTCATAACACAAATCAGAGCTGTTTTCATGTAAATCCTCTACACAAGAAAGAGGGTGCCACCAGCCTCGGCCCCACCAGCGCTTGGGGACCATCACCTCCGAACCGGGCTCTGGAGGAGGGAGGAGGCCATGCTCCATGAAAACACCTGTGAATAAGCTCTTGCTGAATAACACAGCATTTTTCTTGTGCGGTTTTTTTTTTGCACTTTCTGGATAATCATTTACTGAGAGGCCCAACCAGTTGTGCAGGGCTGCTGGCTGGATGGTGCCCAGTGACCCAAGCCAGTTGCGTAAAGCGTGATTAAATAGCAGTCACGCTGCATTTGGATTTGTCACCTCCCCTACCTCGCTGAGGTTTTTCCTTTCTCTGTGTGTCCTAGGAGTCGGTAAACAGTCCTCAGTGCTTCCCAGGAGCCTGCTTTTGCAACTGCACATCAGATGGGGTTTTTAAAACGTAGATGGTATTTCCCTTGGTCTGGCCAGATGGGATGGGACAGGGCAGGCGGTCCCTGCCCCGTGCTGGAGAGGCTGGCTGGGAGCACCACACCGTAACACGGCAAGTGCAAATAGAGCTTGTCCTTCTACTTGCTGCCTCAATTTGATTTCCACTTCGGGAGACGTCCTCTGGGGTTGTTGGACAAACAGGAACCAGGTTTTATTGACAAAATCATTACTCCCCTCTTTGTCCCACCGAACATGCTTCGGGATGCTGAGCCCAAACGCAGTTGCAATTAGCTCTGCATTTGCTCCCATTCCGCGTTTGCATTTTCATATCATCTTTAATTACATGATTGCATCTACTTTTGAGCAACAAACACAATCTCTGGCCTCCTTCTGTGCCCGTACAGCTCCTCCGCACTTCCCAAGCAGCTCCGCAATGCTTTGTTTACTTCATTTCCCGGGGTTTTCCCTCTTCCTCACTGCAGACTGCTCAGAGTGTGCTCCTGGCAGCGCAGGTACAGGAGCTCAGCTCCAAGCCAGGCACATCTCCAGCCTCAGCGCTGGGGAGGAACACTGAAATTATGGCCCTTTGTTAGTGCTGCCTGGGAATGGCATGTTAGGGAAAGGGGAATGCAACTCTCTGGGTGTCTGGGCAGTGAAAACATCCCAGGATGCAGGGATGTCCCAGCTACATCCTTCCATCACCCGTGCCTCTCGGTGGTCCAATGGCAGAGGTTCTGTTTGACTTTTGACAAATTCCAGGGAAGAGAGAAACACAAAATTCAGATGTTTAAATCCTGGATTTCTATTATGGTTAATTTCCTATAGAAAAAAACACTATTTCTTCTCTCAGATAAAAAGTTGTGGGGTTTTTAAAATGAAAATTAAATTAATACTTCCACTCATCAAGTTTTGAATGAAAAAGTCATACTCATGTAGACAAACAAAGGAATGGAAAGTGGACAGGAGGGGAGACGGCTCAGCCTGGTCCCCCAGGGCTCCACCGCTCTTGTAAGGACGGACATTCCTGATGCTGGGAGCCTTCCAGGTCAAGAGAAAATATCCATATAGGGAAAAGAGGTGCAGTCATCGCCTGGAAATTAAGTTTTCTAGATTCATAAGAGTTTAACCCAGCAGACACACCAAGAAGTCATTCCGTTTCTGCTCTTCGTTACCTTTGGGCTACCTGCTGCAAAGAAACAACTCAGCCGGCCACACTCCAGGGGTTACTGAGAAACTGATTTATTAAGGTTCAGCCACAAGACAAAAATAAAGCTCAGGGTGGTCGATGTACCTGGGACCTGGTCCCAAAACCTGCCAGGACACAAAGAGACCTTCCCGAGAAACATGGCCAGGCCCCGGTTCTGCGGTGGTGTCTCTGATTTGAGAGGCTCTGGGATGTCCAGACAGTATCGCGGGGTCTGGAGGAAGCGGTCCCACAGAGTCACAAGCGCAGATGTGCTACTGGCTGGTTTGGCAACGTGCAGGTTGAAGTAAGAGCTCGTCACCTGTGACCCCTCCAAAATGCCATCGATTGCATAAACCCTCCCAGTGTCACACCATAGGGTGGGCCAAGTGGGACACCTGACTGCCTGTCCCAAACCCGCCCGCATGTTTACAAACAAACATCGGCAAAATACCACATTAATACACATAAACCATGCCCAGGAAGTAGAAATGGGAGAAAGTGGGGAGAATAAAGTGCCAGTTGTGGTGGAGGAGCCCTCACACTGCTCCACGGCAGCACGTAACAACAAATGTGCCAAAACCTTCAGCAGGGTTTTTTCTTTTTCCCCGCCCTCCACTTTACATAAAAGAAAAAGAAACATTAAAATTTTTAAATTAGGTTTCATAGTATCAAAAGGTCTTCCCATTGCTGGGCACAGCAGCGCTCTGAGTGCCTGTCCTGCGGTACAAGTGTAGTTCCCATGGCACTGTGCAAGGTGTGCATGGTCCCCATGCTGCCGTGCAAGGTGTGCATGGTCCCTCTGTCATTGTGCAAGGTATACATGGTCCATGTGCCATCACGCAAGATGCACGTGGTCCCTGTGCCATCACGCAAGGTGTGCACGGGTCC
>NW_010228139.1:0-6584 GCF_000690775.1 Eurypyga helias
TTTTTTTTACAGGGGGGATTACTCATTCAGCAGAATGATGGGTTTATTTATTTTTCTTAACATATATGTGTATAAAACATTATTTCCTGCCTTCATTTACACTTTGAAGAAACAGGCGTTAAAACACAGGTTACTTGTAATTGCAACCAAAACCCCCTTGTTGGTTTTGGTTTAGCGAGTTGCAACTGTTAAGTCATCTGCCCTGTAAACACTGGGGCTAAGTACTGCCACCTCCTCGCATCTATGCAAAAATAACAAACTCTCAAAGTGTTAAGAACACTTAGCAACGAAGGACAAATAATTTGAGCCAGAAGGAGTGGTAATTAGAAAAGTTTCATAGCACTCTGAGCACACAGTTGCTGTACTGACTTTGAAACAGCATTAAGAGACTTAATTTCTGTAATATCAGATATGTCAATCAGTCTGAAAAGCTGCAAGCCTGCATACTATTTTTTATTCTCAAGTTCTCCTCACTAAAGGTGCATGTTGTGTGACTCATGAAAGAACCTGATCGTGAAGAAAACAAAGTAGAAAGAGGGAAACAAAGAAACAGAACAAAGTATCAGAAAAGAGACGTTAAGATATTATTTTGAAATGCATTAATAATTTAAAGACATTTACTCTATGCCTGTGAAAAGTCAGTAAGCGTTGGGCTGTGTTCAAGGTTTAAAATTTCTGATCTGACTAGAGGCCTGGGGGTGAAGTGGGTGCATACAAGCCCGTGCACTCCCCACCACAGCCTTGCTGTGTTAACAGTTGGCAAATCTGGCATGCTCTTTGCCTATAAAATAAATAAATGGGGCAGGGTGTGATTCATCTTCCAGATACGCTGCAGTAATTCCATGTTAACCAACTCCACAGGCATGCACAAAAGCAGAAAGGGCCGTAAGAAAGCACAATCTGTTTTAATGTCTTAGCAGGCTATGCACAGCTCTGGGTAAAAATATTTTTGCAATGAATAAAAATCCTCCAAAATTCTGAAATGTTAGCTTTTGAGCTCACTTCACTGAAGTATCCTCAAAGAAAGCCCCCTGTAAAATTCGTGAGTTCTGTCAGTAAAAAGCTGGGGTTTCAGAGATATTAGTCACAGAAGAGCAGGTAAGTGTTAAGTTGCTGTAAGCACCTTGTATAGAGTAAAATGGGAATAATTCTCTTTCTGTTCACAGAAAGCAAAGCTTCCTAAAATAAGTTCAGCAACAAATGAAAGCCAAAAATGTTTCAAAAAACAAAACTGAATTTATCCTTGTTGCAGGAAGAAGGATGACTACACGCAGTTGTGTTTTTCCTGCAGACCCCAATCTTGACACTGTGAGTACTTTTTTTGGAATTGAAGTCACCTTTCCTGAATTTAACGCTTCCTGTAAGATACCTATGTGTTTCTTCTGACAAGTAAAATTTGCATGGGAAAAAAAAAATAGCCCTGAGGACAAGAAAGTGTTCACACAATATTTGTTGATTCAAATTTTGATTAATGCTGCTTTTTCTGGATAGTGAATTTGCATGAAATGAAATTCAAATTTGGATGGAGAGGAACGTTTCTAAAACTAGTTGTAGATAAAAAAGAGAGAGGGCCACCTGCTGGGCTTGGAGCTGTGTTAAAGCTGCTGTTTTGGTCGTTTACATGAAGTGCAAGATACCGTTGTTCGGTATTTTTAGGAACTGACCTTTGAAGAAATTATTTTCTGGCTAAGAACTTTTGTAACTTAAACTAAACCCTATGGAACAATTTACATCCTCCTTGGTAAGTTTCAGAAATATCATACTTCATTTTGTATTAAATGCTTCTTATAAAGTTGTTATAAAGCCTTTGTCTTCCCATGCTTTGTAGGTAAAGGGAAAAAGGTGGAGTTACAAATCAGAATACTGAGCAATCACTCATTATTACAATATTCATTATTTAGGTACGGGGGGGGAGGGGGGATTGAAAGAAGGGTAAATGAATGACAGGCCTGCTCCATCATGCATAAAATAATTTTTAAGGCTCTGCTACCTCTTGCTGAATTATTAAATTCAGTTTGGTAAAGTAGTTATTGTTGATTTGCTGTAATCTATGATTAATATAGAAAATATTTAAAAATCAAAGGAAAACTTCCTAAAAAGCTTTAGTCAAGGAGTATCAGTATGATTTGGTTGGTCATTTAGAAGTATGGAAGCTGATTTTAGGAACAGAACAGCTGTTCTGTTTTCACAAAGAAAATAAATGAAACCCCACCTATTGAGTTTTTAAAACATGGAGATATTTTTGATGTGAAAACACAGACGAAGCCTTACAATACAATGATTTAACGGGTAATAAAACCTATGTGAGTGTTTGGATTTGGAAAAGGAAGTCGGACTCTTCACAAGTCCAGGGTCAGTGATTAGAATCCATGGTACTTTCACCAGGAATTTTGGGGGGATTAAGTGAAATATTCCTATCACAGAGAAGTGAAACCCATGGAACTGCAGAATCTCTCCCAAGTTAAGTAACACAACAATGACATTCTCTATTGAGAAAAGCTTTTCAGACTTAAATAAGATCTTTCTAAATCATTTTAAAGTGGCAAAAGTGGGAAGAGGACTGGTTTTGCTATTGTATAGCTAAGCACTAGTTTTTGTCACTTAGGTCAAAGATGAAAGCAAGGTTTTTGTTGTTGTATTTTGGCAGGAAGCCAAGGGTAGATACACAGAACGGGAATGTCTGTAGCGATGTTACCACTGTGGCTGCATGTTAGGGGGGGAAAAAAAGGAGGGGGGGTTGTCATGTTAAATTTTACCTGTCTCAGGAATAGAATTTGCCTGCTGCTTGACTAAGCCTAGTGTATATGCAAATATCCTTTCAAAGCTGATTACAAGAAGAAACATCAATATATGCTTATCCAATAACCATGACCTCAAATACCTGCTATGCCCTCCCAACCCCTGTGTCACCACTGTTTTTCCCTGTTTATTAAAGCTTATTTTGTATTTTTCCTCTATCGGACTCTGCTTCAATGCCTGAAGAGCTTTCTTACCATGTGTAAGTCACTGTGCCTTTTATCCTACAGGATCCTGGAAATATTAGGAAGGCTTTAATTTTTTAATCAAAAATACTTTCTTACTGTTCTACTATTCTCATCTTTGATGCATTTTTCAAACAGTAGGGAAGGATGACAAGGAGAAACAACTTGCTACAAACAAAGCCAAATACCACCTTATCTCCAGGTGTAGGAGAAAATAATCAGTGGAAAAGGAGAAAAAAAAACCCCAAGGAACTATACCTGCTTAAGAAATCTGTCAGATGCGTGGCTGTGCTTAGCTAGCACGTTTGGCAGAGCAGGGTTTGCATATTCAAACTGAGGATTGTATGTGAAATCTGACTTAAAGAATTTCATCTTCTCTTTCTCCACATTGGAAGGCTTGATTGCAGTCAGTAAACAGAGTTTTTGGCCAGAGACATCACCTTCTTTTCCATGGCTTTTTGAGGACTGGGATTGCTTTGGCTTTGTAACATTAAAATGCCTCTTGGTTCGACTCCTGGGGCGAGATGGCAGTCCTGTGCCGCTCCCTCCAACTGAAATACCGTTAGTCAGCTTCCCGCTGGTAGGCACTGGGCTAGTGACGATGACAGAGGGCTGTCTGTTCGTGCAGTACCATCCACTGCTGAGCAAGGGCAGCGGGACTTTGATTTGGCGCTGCTCGTGGCTCCGCAAGGTGGGAGAACACTTGGTAGTTTTTCTGTGTTTCTTGTGGTGAGCGGATGACTGCTTTTGAGCATGGTGTTTTTTCTCCTCTTTGCTCTGCAGAAGGACATTGTAGCTACTGGTTCCTGTTGTGAAAGTGTCCTTCAGGATCCCAGAAGGGGGGTGCTGAAGGCTGTTTTCATTATTAGTGTTCAGCTTATGTTCTTCTGGACTCAGGACTGATTTCTTAGAAAGCTCTGTCTTAGGCCAGTGAAGTTTTTCTGCATTGAGGGTGGGAAAAAAGAAAAAAGATGAGGACAAATTCGATTGTTGCACACAGCAATACTAACCTTAAGGTCTCAAAACTGCAACATACATGAAACACAGAACTTGTCTTAACTGCAGTCACATCAAGTGTACATTGACTTCTAGATGTGTGGGAGAATTGTGTGTGTGTATCACTTCAGAACAGTTAGACTGGGACTGGTAAGATCCGGCTAAACAAGTATTTTAGGCGTGCGTCTCCATGCACGAGTGCACTGTTTGCAGCTAGGAACTAATTTCTTTAAAACAAGGATGTGCAGGGCTTATGTTTACTGTTACATTAATAAATGTTCAGTTTTGAGCAAAATCTGATTATCTTTACTATGCAAGGAAGGTTTTCTGTATAGATAAAGAATAATTTAAAAATAGGAAATTGTATAGGGGTATATGAGCAGTATTTACAGTGAAGTCCCACAGGGATCTGTGCTGTGATACAAGTAGTCTGGTGTGGTCTCATCTGCAAAACCTGACTCTCAGAATTTATCCTCAGAAAGGATGAGAACATCAGTCACTGTGATCAATCTACACCACCATACAAATAGCAGTGGAAGTTTAAAAGACTTCAGTTTCACGTATCCCTTCATAATACAGACAGTGAGCTGTATTTAAAGAGGAGAGAAGAGAGATCAGCTACTTACAAACACCCCTGAGAAGCCTTAAGACAACACTGTCATTTCATCTACTGGAAGGTGTTCTACAATAGCAGCTGGCTTTGAGAAAACACTTGAGAAGAAACACTAAACTAAACTGAATGCAAGGAGCTAATAAGGTTCCTTTAATGAATAAGGTTCCTCCTTTCTTGCTGTGACCCCTGGCATAACCTTCATGGAAGACAGGTCCCTGATGCAGAGCTGCTGCAGGGGAAAGTTACTGAGGATTAAAATTGTACTTAACATTTGTGTGGTTTGTTAGAGGAAAGTGAGCTCTCTTCACTGGTTCTAACCATCCCCTTTCCTTGCCAACCAGGTCATCCTGGAACATTAGGTGAGATGAAATTAAGGGCACAAATAAATCCTGCCACAGAGAAATGCTTCCTACTTCTGCACCTAAAATGAAAGGATTCACAGAATAGGTGTGGCTGGAGCTTGATTAAAGCCCACAAAAGGGACTGGAGCTTCAGCACACTTATACATAGCTGAGCTGTAATTGCTTTACATACAGTAATTATACACTGAATGGAACATTAGCAAGAGATCATTAAATGCCTGGGGGGGAATCTACATAAGTTTAATTTCAGCTTTATTTTCACAGTAAGGTCAGGTTTTGCTCCCAGTATAAGCACCACAGCAATGTATTTCATGCTGTTGGACCTCTGTCAGTTCCACATCAAACTGTGTTCCTTGTTTCTCCCAAAAATGCTGTTCTAAAAAGCAAAAAGACAGAGGTCCTGTTTGCATGAACGTACACAAAGGGAAATCTGCAGACTGGGAATTTCCTCCACTGGAAGGAGAGAGGTAGCAGCACTGGATGATTGTCTTTCCAGTAAAGCATGGGTGTCTTGTGCAAGCTCAGCTTTGTTCCACAGTGAGCCTGCAAACTCTCCTTCCGTGCCTGGAGCCAGTGTTCCTTGATGTTCCTTGGCATTCCTATCGTTCTCATCACATACATGACATCCTGCCAACCTGGCTTATCTCGCTTTGCCATGAGCTGTCGTGGTGAGAAACCACAGTTCCCATCACAAGGAGAGCATCAAAACAACTGCCATAAAGTGAGATGCATTTTTTAGGCAACCACTCTTACGTACTTCTTGGCGAGTATTTGAGATTGACTTCAGGCCTGTACCAAGTATTACAGTATGAGAATCACTGCTTTTAAGAAGAGTAAATGGAAAGCAAGGTTTACAGAATGTCTGAACACAGAAATACTAAATTTCTGAGCATGTGACTGCTTGTATAGACAAAACTGAATCTGGAAAATTACAGAGCTACTCCTTAAAATACAGATGACAGAATAATTAACACTAGCAGTGGTAACACTTCACCTTCTCTACACATCAATTTTCAAAAGCCACTGTGGTGGGTTGACCCTGGCTGGAGGCCAGGTGCCCACCAAAGCTGCTCCGTCACTGCCCTCCCCAGCTGGGCCGGGGAGAGAAAACTCTAACAAAAGGCTCGTGGCTGGGGACAAGGACAGGGAGGGATTGTTCACCAGTTACTGACATGGGCAAACCAGACTCGGCTTGGGGAAAACTAAGTTAATTTATTCCCAATCAAATCACAAGTAGAAGAGAACTAAAATTAAATCTTACAAACACCTTCTCCCCACCCCTCCCTTCTTACGCACTCAACCTCACTCCCCATTTCTGTACCTCCTTTCCCTAGGTGACATCAAGGGATGGGGAAGGACTATACTGGTCTGTTCATCACATACTGCTGCTGTTCCTCCCTCCTCGGGGGGGCTCCTCATGCTCTTCCCCTGCTCCAGTGTGGGGTCCCTCCAATGGAAGACAGTCCTCCATGAATTTCTCAGCCATGAGTCCTTCCCATGGGCTCCAGTTCTTCACGAACTGCTCCAGTGTGGGTCCTTTCCACAGGTGCCGTCTGCCCTTCAGGAGCAGCCTGCTCCAGCCTGGGTCCCTGCGGGGTCACAAGTCCTGCCAGCAAACCTGCTTCAGTTCCT
>NW_010228139.1:6944-11220 GCF_000690775.1 Eurypyga helias
GGCCACAGGGGGAGGCTTCCAGCAGCTTCTCACAGAAGCCACTCGTGTAGAAACCCTGCTACAAAAACCTTTGCCTCACAAACCCAATACAGCCACAAAGAGCAGATAAGCCTTAAATTCCTACTACATAAGGAATAATTTGAATTAATACCAGGTGTGAAGAAAGAAACAACTCAAAATGACCCTAAACACTCCCCCCACAACTCCCCAAGCTCTTATCCAATACCAAAACCTCATGACAGCAGGCTTTCAGAGCCAGGTAGGACAGTTGGCCAGTAATAAATGCATTTATATCTAGACAATTTCTGGACATCACAAGTCAGAATTCTCCTGCAAAGTGTCACAAATGGTGGCTGAATGCTGAACACACATGCACATGGTTGATATCAAAAATAGTTATCCCCAAATCTGTGGTTACTTTATGTACGCAATCTTGTAGCAAAGTGATTCTTCAGCTGCCAAAAGTAGTGTGGCTGTTCTTAATTTTCTTCATGCTAAAGAAGGATACTGTTTTGTGCGTATTTGTGCTGGAAACCTAGAATCAGCAGAAAATACAGCAGATTTGAAAGATTATATTAGATAACACTGTAGTTTTCACAGAAGTTACTTAGCTGCCATTCTAAATTTTTTGATCAGTCCTGTGAACATCATTATTTTACAAAATAAACCCAAAAGTAATACCTGAGACATCAAAATCACATTGCAACACCCCCCATCCCCCCCAAATTTTAAAGCTCTTTCTCTAGTATATATGTTTAAATGTTTAATCTGTAATAGTAATTTTAAACTCACATCTGTAAGTCAGACAGCCATCAACCAAACTAAAGATACACTGTCTTTAAGGAAATTTGACTTACTGAACTATATCTAAGAGTTTTCCGAGGACTGGCGATGCCTGGTGACTGAAACAGAGGTCTAGTATTCTGGGTATAAAACCAACTCATTGCACAGTCCAAGGTCTGAAAACAGGCTCCACTGTTTCATGTAGTACTAAGGTATCATGCTGCCCTACAGTAGCCAGCCAGGCAATGGATAATCAGCCTAACTTAATTACAGAGATTGTCTAGCGCTAATTTCCAGCTTTTAAACTCTGAATACCATAGGACAGATGTCAACAGATCAAAAGGTAGAGAGCTGCTGTGGGTTTCGAGCAGCTGTCGTTCAGGTTACATATGCATAATGGACAAATCATTTCTGAACTGCAGGTATGGTTCTTGAGGTGCTTAGCAAAGATGTTCTTGGAGCAGTTCCTCCTGTCCAAGGAATGTAATGATCTGAGCCACTTCTCTTCTAAAATGATGAACTGCAAAGCAATATACTTGAATTTCTTTTTGTTCAAAATCAGCTTGATGTGAATTTTCAAATTTATAGAATCACAGAACAGTGTGGGTTGGAAGGGACCTTAAAGACCATCCAGTTCCAACCCCCCTGCCATGGGCAGGGACACCTTCCACTAGACCAGGTTGCTCCCAGCCTCATCCAGCCTGGCCTTGAACACTTCCAGGGATGGGGCATCCACAGCTTCTCTGGGCAACCTGTGCCAGTGCCTCACCACCCTCTCTGGGAAGAACTTCTTCCTGATATCTAATCTAAACCTTCCCACTTTCAATTTAAACCCGTTACCCCTTGTCCTGTCACTACAGGCTCTTGTAAAAAGTCCCCCCCAGCTTCCTTGTGACCCCTTCAGGTACTGAAAGGTGCTGTAAGGTCTCCCCGGAGCCTTCTCTTCTCCAGGCTGAACAAGCCCAACTCTCTCAGCCTGTCCCCATAGCAGAGGGGCTCCAGCCCTCTGAGCATCTTCGTGGCCTCCTCTGGACTCGCTCCAACCGGTCTATATCCTTCTGATGTTGTGGGTAGGAGTGCAACAGGAATGCAAATAATATATGTGAGCTATCTACAAGTAATAAGAAAATAGTGATGTTTGAAACTGAAGGATGAAAAGATAAATCCGTGAATGTGACAGGATTCCTCCTTTGACATTCTGCAAATGTACAACTATAGTACAAAGAAATTTTTTAATCTTCAATAATTAAGTAATGTGAATAGACAAAGAACTACCTGTATTTTATAAGCTCTAGGTCGTATGGTTTGTGGGTGCAGAGGGCTGTAGAAAGCATATTCTGCAACAAGCAAGCAATGTATTATATATGAATCTATAATGTCCCACTGACTCTCAGATACTACAGGCCTATGTTTGTGGCTCTCACCAGAATCCTGTGGTACATTTCCTCACCACTATAAACACCTTTAAGGTTTACAAACAGGTGACTTGAACTAACCAGCACTAGAAGCTCTGTCTATAATGACCTAAAATGGTTTTGCTGTAGAGTTAGTCAGAATATGTCTGTAAGAAGACCGACACAGAGCTACTTTCTATTTTCACAGCAAGTTAGTCATTCACTAGAGCCCATATGATGTTGGGAACTTCGACATTTAACCGAAGAGATTTTTTTCCCTAAAAAATATCCACCTATTTACTTTCCTTCAGCAAGAGTGTCTCTGTCACTGAACTTTGATTCTGAGCTCCAAAATCAAGGCCAAGTTTCCACTATGAGCCAACTTCTACATCTGATTCATTAACTGCCAGAGTTTGTGAATAACTCGGAAATATTCACCATTTACAGGATACTTTGGCATGATTTTAGACTGTGCAGTTTGTTTTTTCTTCTTTAAAATTGCAGAGATGCTGAAAAATGTACTCTTTCTGACTTGAAAAAGAGTATGAACTGACTTGCAGGCAGTTTCTGGCATGCATGCTTCTACACTGAAATATCACTTTAGGTATTTGACTCCAAATTCAGAGTCTTCAAATTGAATTATATAGCACAGTAATAATCAATAAAAATTAAGACTTAGCCCTAATGAAATCAAGTATACAAACTCCCATTCATTTAACAGACTCAGGATATAACCACAAAACTGATTTATAGGCAAACAGCTCAGGGCGAAACTTCCATCCAAGCAGATCTGTAGCTTTTTCTACTGCAGCACAGGTGTGCCAGGAAAATTTGATGGAGGGACATGGACCCCCAAAAAAACTATCTTTCCTTTTAGGAAATCTTAATCCTTTAATACTACAGTTCCTGTTGTACATCTCTAGGGATGCTCCGCCTGATTCCATGAAATTTATTTCTACTCCCATCATGGCAAGCAACACGCTATTCATATCCATGCACAGATGGAATGACATATAAATTACACACAGAAAAGAGTAGAATCATAGAATCACTAGGTTGGAAAAGACCTTAGAGATCATCCAGTCCAACCGTATCTGTCCACCACTAAACCAGATCTCTCAGCACCTCATCCACCCGTCTCTTAAACACATCCAGGGATGGTGACTCCACCACCTCCCTGGGCAGCCTGTTCCAGTGTGTGATAACCCTTTCGGTGAAGAACTTCTTCCTTACGTCCAATCTAAACCTCCCCTGGCGCAGCTTGAGTCCATTCCCCCTCGTCCGATCATCTGTCATTAGGGAGAAGAGACCAACACCCACTTCTCCACAACCTCCTTTCAGGGAGTTGTAGGCAGTGATCAGGTCTCCTCTCAGCCTCCTCTTCTCAAGGCTAAACAAGCCCAGTTCCCTCAGTCGCTCCTCATCAGACATATTCTCCAGACCCTTCACCAGTTTTGTGGCCCTTCTCTGGACACGCTCCAGGACCTTTCTTCCAGTAGCTGGAAGAAATCTTATAATTATGATTCTAACAGTACTGTATGAGGGGACACTAAGACATCTGCACCAAGGTAGATTTCATCATCTCCCAGGTAGATTTCTCCATGACAAAATAACACTGTCTTGAAGGAGGTGAAGAAATGACACATGAAATTACACAAATTTAAACAGGGAAGACATCTGGGTGAACAATTTGTATCGCAGGTATTCCTGCGTACCACATACGCACAGCACGGAAGGTAGGAAGTTTTGGATACCGCACAAACCCATTCCACGTCACGGTTATCCAGCAGTAACACGGGTTTTTTCTACACACACACGATACAGGTTCGCGGTGTTCTCTGAAAACACAGCCGGGAGGAGAGCCGAAGAGCGAAAGACACCGATGCAACCAGGAATATTTTCATGCGCATTCCTGTCGGCATCTCCTGTCCCCTGCCCCGCGGGAGGGCGGGCAGGTGTCAGCTCCACGCTCCCCGGTGTCACTGGAAGGGGACGGGGCCCGCAGGCAAGCCTGCCCGGGTTCGCGCGCACCGGCGGGACTCCTGCTTCGCCGTCTTTCGACACAGGCGGCTGCGAAGCACCTTCCCCTCGTCCCCACG
>NW_010228140.1:0-6415 GCF_000690775.1 Eurypyga helias
CAACCGAGAAAGCCAACTGACCCACAAACTCGCTAACAAATGAAAAAAAGAACACTACACAAACACACAAGTTGACAAACAAATGAGCTAGCGAGCTAACATGCAAGAAAACTTTGGCCACCGGCCCACACCTGAGCATGACATGCTATGGAATGAAATACCTCTTTGGTTGGTTTGGGTTAGCTGTCTGAACTGTGTCGTTTCCTCCCCGCTCCCCCAAGCCCCACTCCTCCCCTGCTTATTTGCAATGAGACAGATGGGAACACAGGTACAGTATAGAAAGCTTAAAAGGTCCTTGTATTGGTGCAAGCACTCCTTAGCACCAACTAAAAAAGACCTCATCAGTACTATTCTTAGGTCAAATCCAAAGCGTAGCCTGATACCAGCCCCTGTGAAGAAAATTAACTCTGTCCTGACTAAAACCTGTATACCAGTAGGAGTGACTAACCTTTCAAAATCATACAAAAAAGCAAAATGCTTGTAACCGGGTGTATTAGCTTTGTGTGTAAATTGGCTTATTGCACATTGTGTGAAAGATCTCATTTTTAAGTACAATGGAACCTTTCAAAGATGATAGGAAGTTGTCTCACTATGACACCAACCAGGTACTCCTAGTGATGTAACTGACCAAGAAATCTCTGCCGCGGAAGAAGGTTCAGAAGAGATGGGCAGGGGTGATGCACCCATGAAGCCCAGGGAATAATGCAGGGTGTGACTGACCACAGCTGCTGCAAAGAAGCTGGTTATATCTTAAAACAAAAGGGACCAGAGGGTGACATTTTTTTAACTAAACAGCTGAGTGGATCAAGGGGTGGTGTAAACTTTTCTCCCTGAGTTCATAGTGAGCATGAAAGTCTCCCTGAGTTAGCCAGACCAGCATGGGGGCACGTGGCTCTGTTCAACGTAGAGTATAAAACCCAGAGAACTAGCAACGGAATTTTGAAGAGAACAGCAGGCTCAAGCCAGCTTCAACCCACATATGCCTTCCCAGCAACTGGGGAGGCCAAGTGTCGATGGTGAGTGTGTTATAGACACCAGTAATGAGAATCACACTGGTACTGTGACTGAACTGTGTATTACAATCACTATACTTTTGCTAAGTGTAACTTAAATTTGTACTGAGTTTTCAGTATATTTTGTATCCCTTTGGTAAATCAGAAATTTTGTGTTACATAAACGGTCTTCAAATAAGCAAATTTTATTTTAAACCTTTACAGCCTTAACACATGAACTATCCAAAAGAACGTGGTCAGAGAGTATTTGAGTCTGACACACCCTCAGATGAAACTTTTCCAGTCCCAAGGCTTGTATGTGTCAAGTTCTAACAAGTGATCATTGACCAGATCCCCTTCTTCTGCTCAGAACTGTTCTACCTCAAAGAACAGATGCCAAGATCTTGCTAGTGAAGATCAAAGCAAGGAAGGTATCTGGTATCTAACTCTTACCTGTGACTGTGTTGACTAAATCACATTCACTATTCAGCAACAGGCCTGTTTTCTCTTTATTCCTCCTTGCTAGAAATGTATCATATCAGAAAAACTCTTACTGCTGCTCTTCCAAAGGTCTTCAGTTGAGCTTTAGCTTTCCTAACACCATTCCTACATATCCAGGCAACATACCTGCAAGACTTCTGCCTTTATGAGACCAGAGACCTGAAACCAACTCAAATTTATGATAATCAACATTCATGCAGACAGTTAATCTCCTTCAACACCAAAAGCTCACCTAGCATCAAAAGTGATCCTTACACCGAGATGGGCTGGGAGGTTTTACTGAGATTTGCTGTTCGAGCTGGGAGCTCCTGTGGCCCCAAGAAAACATTGTGAGAAAGGAGTAGCTGGAGGGCATATCAACTCACTGTTGTGTAGTACATGCAAATGCCTCTACCATTCATCAGTACCTGTGACAAGGGAATGATGAACACTACAGACACACCAGTTAAGATGCAGTCCAACGGATGCTCAATGGAGATTATTATGTACTGAGTTTTATGGGAACCACAGTGGTCAACAGCATCATATTCTCACCCAATATGGCAGGGTCGGAAGTGGTTTGTTTCACTGTAAATGGGATCACAAATACAGATTTTTATTTAGACAAATGAACCTGTTACAAACAATGTAACATTCATACATTTGCACTTGCTTATTTAAAATCTGCTATTCTAAGCAAACACTTGCTGTTAGGTATTTTTAGATCTTTTTAGAGAAATTCTTAGTAGTGCTCATCATGCTGAAAAGGTAGAAAGGCCACTACCTCAATAACTGTAAGAAATTATTTCTTATTTCTGTCATATAAAATACAAGGATAAATCAGACACAGATTAATTCTACAAATTCGTTACATAAAATTAGTCCATAAATTAGAAGTACAAAACTGCAAGACAGGAGGGGAATATCTTAAATAAAATCAAGCACACACAAAAAAGCTCTCCTTTTGCCCAAATTGAGAACTCACAAATTAATATGAATATTAAATATTTTTAAATTCAAAGTTATATGAAGGTTAACTTTAGGCTAGAACAGTAAAACACATTCTGTAGATGTCCCAAATCTGGGTGCTTCAGCCAGTGTGCAATAAACCGATCCACACACAGAGTCGAGGTATTGTTTACGGCATGTCTGTGCAGAGGTGTATGCTAGGTGGTAACTCAGCTAAACCAGCACGCCTTTGGAAAAATAAGACAGGTCTTATATACCAAATAACAACAAAGAGACCACCACAGAGAATCATGTGTCAGTCATGCATCACTCCTACCTTTACATATGAAAGCAGAAATTTACCACTCTCTTATCCCCATGCTCCTATTTGTCTTTGTTGGAGGGCAGTTTGGTGCTATGAAGGTCTGATGATCTGGGGACAAGGTCCCATCCCTGGGGCCATCCCTACCCATCCCCCGTTTATCAGCTATAGGAACCCACCTGGTTTCAAAATCTAGAGGTTTTGTGACCATTAACCCTTTTCTTTCAACAACAAGGGGAGGAGGGTGGGGGGAGGTTTTGTTTTGTCTGTCATCGTCTTACCCTGATTTGATTGGTAACTGGTAAATTGATTTTTCTTCCCCAGGTGGAGTCTGTTTTGCCCATGATCATAACAGGTTGATGATCCCATCCTTGTCTCAGTCCACAAGATTTTCCTTGTGTTTTCTCCTCCCCATCCCACCAGGAGAAGAGTGAGTGGGTGAGTGAGTGGCCACCTGGTCTTTTGTTCCAGGATGATCCTAAACCGTGACAGTGCTGCATGACCAGTGACATTAATTTTATAGGTAAAGGACATTGATTTTCAATTGACAGATACACTGGGAATTATTTTATGTAAATTTTTAGCGAAGTAACACATTTCAGCTCACTAAGAGGCAGGACACTTTCCTTGCTTTGAGATATAGAAATTTGCATAGTATATTTGTGGGGCATATGTTTAAAAAGTCACAGTTAAGTAATAAAATTAATAAAATTAAGATCGGGGGAAAAGTTTTTGTGTCATTTGTAAGTTGTTAGGATACACCACTAAATCAATATACATGTGAACTGTTCCATGGGAAATATCCCCAGGTGAGAAAGACTCTTCTTATGACTCACAGGGTAAGTTCTGTCCTTACATTCCTCCATCAAAGTTGAATCAAAAATGGCTTTTAAGGACGAAAGGACACTTTAACAAATGAGCAGAAAACAGAAAGGCAGTTCACTGTTTTTACAGAAGTGACTGAGGGTCATGCACTCACAAAAGCTAGGGCTAGTGGATTTGCACAGCCACCAGTCTTCCTGAACTGTTCCAGCCCCTCCTTCAATGCCTTACAACCTGTCACAGAAAGCTAATAAAAAAACCCACAAGACCTCTGTTCTACCAGGGGTTTCAGGTAGTAAATAATTAACCTTGACATGGGACTTAGGTTAAAACAGGTCAGGGAAAGAAAGGTGGAACGATTTAGGGGTATGGGTAATGTATAGTCTCATTTTGACATTATTTTCAGATCGAGCGTGCACCCCAGGCCAGGAAACCCCATAATCAAATCTACTCTTGAACCCACAAAGTGAGGGAAGTGTAACATTTTTGTACTTTATTTCCACCTGCATAAGAAAACGAGAGCATTATAATAGAATAGACATAAAGGAAAGTGGGACCATTGTTTCTTTTCTAATTCCAATGTTCAGATTACTGCATATTTTGGATATTCTGAACATTAAGACATTTAAACAACATTTTAAAAAAGGAAAGAAGTTTTGTTCTTGAGGGAAAGTGAAGAGACTGTAACATTATGAAATGGAACATATTATAAAAAAGTACTAAGTAGTAAGTTAGTACCTCATTAGCAAATGCATATGAATACATATATACAGAAGAACTGGTCCTACTGGGCCATTTTTTATGAGCCCATCCTTTAGACCTAAAACCCAATAATGAGGATGTAGATGGCTTCCTGACAATAATTTTTATCCCTAGCACAGAAGCCTTCTTATCTTGCAAGATATTTCCTTATTTCTCCAAAACAACTCATCAAGTAACTAGTGATATCTAGCACCTTTCCTATTTCCTAATTAATTTTCAGTTAAACTCAGATGAACTAGGTATTAGGTAGTTATTAATCTGTCTTCATCAGATTTATGATTTACTTGTCTGAGAGCTAGAATAATCATTCCCGTTATTTCATTTAGCCAAGCTGCTAAACAAATTAATATACTGCTCTCTCTTAAAACCTGTTATTACACAAGACATTGTAATTCCATTTTGTAGTCAAATTTCAGGTAGATCTACTTGTCAAAACAGGTAGATATTTTAATAGCTTTGGGTTTTTTCCCTGAATAATGTGTGCAGATCTTGGTGCTTTGAAATAACATCTGATCTACAAGCTCAGGTTATATAAACGAGCAGATATAACACCATTTTAACCAGAAAATGTTTAGAACACTTCCATATAACAGCAAGGATAGTGTCAAATTGTGATCAACAACTTCTTTGCTCAGACTCTTTGCTGGAGTGAGAATATTGTACAGCTTCATCTTCCCCTCTTACAGTGATGTTTATTGCATTAGATGATTCCCCTTTTCCCAAGCAGTCTCTGTGTTATTGCTCCTTTCATCTTAAATTCATTTTCCATCGCTGCTGTGTTAATCTTCTCTCTCAGTGTTTCAGATATAAGAGCAGTTTTCTTTCTTTAGGCCCCTTACTTTTTTAAAAAATGGAACCTTTTTCTAGGGCAAATCCTAATAGTTTCCCCAGCGCAGTAGCTGAAGAATCATCTGGATGCCACAGAAGCATTGTGAGGGGACCAGAACACAGCTAAAGAACAAAGCATGCTCTCTCTGCATGCCATGAAATAGCCTTTTAAAGTACTGACAGATGTGACTTAGAGAGAAGAGCCTGAATTCGTAAAAGGTACGAGGTAATAGACTCACAAACGTGAACATTAATAAGTATATTGCATGGCTTTTGAAGGAGAAGGACAAGACTGTGAAGGCAGTCTGCTTCAGCTTTCTAGAAAAGAAGAAAAGGATCCATAGAATGCTTTACCTTACTTTGACTTTAAAATGGAACTGGATTTGGTTTTTGTGTTCTTTCTTACATTTCAATTTCAGTAAAACAACTGATGGCATAAGCAGCCCTAGAATATAGTTTTAACATTCTACTTCCTTTTTTAATACCTCAATACGGCAGCTGGACATTCTGCTGCTATTAAATGGCAGAATTAGGATTATAAATGTCAAAAAGAAAGGTATGGAAATCAAATACAATCTAATAAAGTGGATAGAAACATCAAAGCATAAAGCACCCCAAATGCTCAGCACTTCCCCATCCAATCCCTAATCCTCCTCAGTCAGGTACTGCCCCATCTCTTTCATAATAAAATGTAGGAGGACAGCATACTAAAGCCCTATTTTAAAGAACTATAGGTCTGTATTCTACATTTGTATTGGGCTGAAATGGTACATGGCAGATGTGGATTTATGAAAATTTGCTTTTATGCACCATATTATATGTAAAAGGACAAGTTCTCTGTTTAGCAGTGCAGTCAATCCTTTTAGCCATGAGGGAAGATGGATTGTCACACTAAAGTTAAAAGTTAAGGGGTAACTTCTGCAGTGCTTCTTACTTCGTGTCACTTCATAAAGAGCAAGCAAGATTCATACTGGGAAAAGTGTGCAAGAAGAGTGGGCCGGGGCTAACCTTTTCACAGAGACTCTCAAGTTCCAGTGTGGGAATGGTAGAAGTTGCTGTTCCTCGGCAGGCTGGCAGTGGGTCTTCCACAACTCAGAGGCTGAGCAAGCTGTAGTCTGTGCCTTTTCCCTCTCCCAATATTTCTGCACTGTGAGCAGAATGAAAACCCAACACGTGCCTCTCTGGCAATTGCAGCCCAGCCGGCTGTCCCTGGCTGCTGTCACTGCTCCCTGCTCTCCCCCCCTCCCAGGCACGGTGGGGC
>NW_010228140.1:6451-10352 GCF_000690775.1 Eurypyga helias
AGCGCTGTGACCCCCGGCCCTTGCACAGCATCCCCCTCCCACTGTACATCTCCCTGACAGTACTTCTGCTGATGTGGATACCAACCTAACAGCCCAAATCCAACTAGCACTGGCAAAAAGTGTACCTTTACAGATGCCAAAACTCAGTGGTTGTCACAAACAACCCTGGACAGTTCTTGCAAATTAAGGAATTGGACATTGTGCTGGTTTAACCTCAGCTAGCAAGTAAGTACCACTCAGCCGCTCACCCACCTCCCACCTTCAGTGGAAGAGAATTGGAGGAAAAGGCAACACAGTTTGTGGATTGAGATAAGAACAATTTAATAATTGAATATAAATTAATAAAATAGTGGTACTAATAGTACTAACAATGCTAATAATAACATGTAATGAAAATAATGGAACATAAACCAAATTATACAATTGCTCACCACCCATTGACCGATACACAGCCAGGTCCTGAAGAGCGAGAGTCAGAACCAGAGAGAGATCACAGCAGAGCCCCACGAATGAGTGAGCAACTAAGAGATCCAATTGACCCACCAACTCTCTGACAAACTAATGCACAATGAACAACTGAATGAATAAAACAAACAAAGGAGCTATGGACCCTCAGACCATCCCCTCCTTACAAACTGAACATGAGGGCTATGGAATGAAGCACTTCTTTGGTTAGTTTGTTAGCTATCTGGACTGTGTCCCAGACCCCACTGCTTGTAGTGAGAAATTTGGAAACACAGGTGCAGTACCAGAAGCTGGAAAAGTCCTTGAATTGGTGCGAGCACTCCTTAGCACCAACCAAAACCACCAGAGTTATCAGTATTCTTCTCAGGGCAAACCCGAAACAGCCTCATACCAGCTACTGTGGGGAAAATTAACTCTGTCCTGACTAAAACTAACAGACATTCATCCAAAGGTCTTCTGCTTTGTTTAATGCATATGGCATTAAACCCACCTGAGTTCTTGGTTTTGCAATTTCTGTCACAGGAATTAGTCAAAAATGTTTGTTGTCTCAGATAACATCAAGCTTCCTGGCTTCTCTGTAGAGGGTGGAGAGAGATGCTTTTTATCTTCAGCTTCTTTCCACTCTTGTATTTATCACTCATGTAGACCCTTCACTTTCATTCTCTTTTGGAAATGGAGTTTTCATGTATTTTGCCATCAGAATCTAAACCAAACTATAATCCTGTTAGCTTGGCTAGTAAAGGGCAAGTAGATATTTCTTCATGACACAGTTTGTTCAGTCTGCAATGCACAACACTAAAAATAACTGCTGACTTCTGATTTACTTTCATTTCCTACTTGTTTCCTTGCAGATATTCTTTTGGTTAATTTCCTGTAATCAACCAAAATATAAAGTAGGTAAATTGAAACTCATGCAAAGTAATTAGAATTTTCCTGATTGTTCACATTCAAATTCTTAGCAGAAATTTTTGTGACTATTAAAAACAAAATACAAACCCATTCTCTTGGCATGAAATCACACCTGATTAATTGTGTCATTATTTGTATCTCAAGACCTTAGCAATTACTATTTTGCAGTTGCACAATACTCCATTATTTATTTTTCCTATACAACCCAAGATGTAAAATTCCCATTTTTTGTATAGAGAATATGAAATCAACATGTCAACATACTACCCTTTGGGAATATTACAAAAACTTTTCTGTACCTCTTGGAAGATAAAGACTGCTACCAGCTGCAAAGAAATGTGATCTCTGTGTGCAAGGTTTTAAAAAAATAAATAAAATACCCACAAAGGTATCAAATACATATCCTGACACATATTGCATACCCTATGCAATCTCACCCCCTCCCCTAAACCCTCAGAGCCTAAAGCAAGATTCATGATGGAGCTAAAGGAATCTAGTGGAGTCATTGAGACTAATTAAATCTGCTGTAGAGGAAGGTGACTTGGTCAAAAAAAAAAACAAATCAATTTTTGCAAATACCTTCAAATTTGATTTCAACATGCATGAAAGACAAAAAACTAGAGGCAAATAAAAGAATATGAAATAACTTTCTTTTAGAGTGTATGGCTTCTGTATAATTTTTTTATAGAGAGTATAGAGCAAAATGGAGAAAAAAGGAGGACAAAGAAAGACAATTATCATCTAGATGCATGCATTGTTACAAAAACTGGCCAGACCACAACTTTCCAACAAGATTCCTCTTGTGAATACATTTAGTTGTCTAATTATTTAAAAAAAATAAGGCCATGTCTTTTACAAGGAAGTTTGTTCAGTATTTATTTCTTTATTGTGAGAATTAGAACATTTGAAAGTCAGAATTTTCCTTAAGGAAATGCATTGTAAGTAATTCAGTCACAACTTTATTTTACTTTTCTGTACTGAAAATCTACTAATACAAACTATTTTTGATGCTTAATACATTTATTCTTGCACTGTGCAATTTATTCCCTAGATCCCTCCACCTTATGTCCCATAATTTACCTAAAATAGAAATGGTGGAAACAATTTAGTTCTTAATCTAAGTGACATATAAATGAGATAGAAATATACTTTGTATATTATGTTCCTTAAACGATGAATTTGCTGCTCCCTATATCTGCCTTTTTTGGTTTTTACAATTTTGCTGTAGATTTAAGATTAAATTTTTAGTCTATCAAACAATTTTGTACAGGCATAAAAGGTACTTGTGTTAACTGTGAAGTATAAGGCAAGCCACAGCTGTGTTCAGTGACTGAACACTTGTCAGTAAAATTCAGCTGATGCTTTTGACTGTGTCATTTTAGCCATTATTAAGTAAAAGTTAAAGAAAGCTGGTCCCGCCAGTAAGCACATCAGATGACACATTTCAAACCCCAAACAACACACCATAGATAAGTCTGGCCAAACTCCTTTTCCTAGATGAGCTGATTTCAAGGGCACAGAATGAATCAGCTCTGACCTTCACTCTGTCACAGGGTCCTACAGCTCATGTGGTCTTCCCTGCATAGAGACGGACACCTTTCACACTGAATGCCTACCAGTTTGCCACTAAGCACACGTACGTCTTCCTCAGCCCCCTATCATCCTCAGAACTACTTCTCCTTCATGCCTACAGCCTCCTCCAGCCTCAAACCTCACACAGATATGCAGAGAACCACAGGCTGAGCTTAATAATTTGTTAACAGAAAGAATAGAATCATAGAATCATAGAATCACTAGGTTGGAAAAGACCTTAGAGATCATCCAGTCCAACCGTATCTGTCCACCACTAAACCATATCTTTCAGCACCTCATCCACCCGTCTCTTAAACACATCCAGGGACGGTGACTCCACCACCTCCCTGGGCAGCCTGTTCCAGTGTGTGATAACCCTTTCGGTGAAGAACTTCTTCCTTACGTCCAATCTAAACCTCCCCTGGCGCAGCTTGAGTCCATTCCCCAGATATAGTGGTGATATCCTCAGAAGAAATCATAACAGAGCTGGAGACTTTCTTTTTATTACTTTTTTCTGTGACTAGCTTTTTGAAGCTTTTTTACAGGAAGAAGGTCAATCGGTTTTCCGCTCTGTCTTCTCAGACACCTCTTACAGTCAGTTATGTGGCCCATGAAATTTAACATAATTATCTGCAACTTCTTATCAGTTCAAGCATTTAGGTGATAAATACCATGCAAAGATACATATTATGAGTAGTTTAATATCTTAATAAAGGACATATGCAATGGAATAGAGTGCACCCTCAGCAAGTTTGAAGATGACCCCAAGCTGTGTGGTGCGGTTGACACACTGGAGGGATGGGATGTCATCCAGAGGGACCTGGACAAGCTTGAGAATTGGGTCCATGTGGCACTCATGAGGTTCAGCAAGGCCAAGAGAAAGGTATCAATACAGGATGAAGGAGTTGAGAGCAGCCCTGAAGAGCACTTGGGCTGGTGGATGAAAAGCTGGACA
>NW_010228140.1:10388-11595 GCF_000690775.1 Eurypyga helias
GGCTGTATCCAGAGAAGTGTGGCCAGCAGGTCGAGGGAGGGGACTGTCCCCCTCTGCTCTGCTCTCGTGTGTCCCCACCTGGAGTGCTGCGTCCAGCTCTGGGGGCCTCAACACAGAAAAGACACAGACCTGTTGGAAGAGAGAGTCCAGAAGAGTCCCACAAAGTTGATCTCAAGTATGGAACACATCTCCTGTGAGATGTGAAGGCTGAGAGAGTTAGTGCTGTGGTGACACACAGGAACAGGTTGCCCAGAGAAGCTGTGGATGCCCCATCCCTGGAAGTGTTCAAGGCCAGGCTGGATGAGGCTTTGAGCAACCTGGTCTAGTGGAAGGTGTCCCTGCCCATGGCAGGGGAGTTGGAACTAGGTGGTCTTTAAGGTCCCTTCCAGCCCAAACCGTTCTGTGAGTCTGTGATTGTGCAGACTTGAGAACAGAAGGCTCCAGGAAGAACTTATCACACCCTTTCAGTACTTAAAGGGGTCTTATAAGAAAGATGGGAACAAACATTCTGGGAGGGCCTGTAGTGATAGCACAAGGGGTAGTGGTTTTAAACTAAAAGAGGGTAGATTTAGACTAGATAGAAATTTTTTACAATGAGTGTGGTGAGACACTGGAACAGGCTGCCTAGAGAAGTGGTAGATCCCCTCCCCCTGGAAACATTGAAGGTCAGGTTGGACAAGGCTCTGAGCAACATGATCTAGGAGAAGATGTACCGGGACACTGTAGAGGACATTGGTCTAAATTCCCAAACTATTCTATGATCCTATGATTCTGTGATTCTATGACACAGTCTACTTCTAGCACTGTCAGTCACTTAGCTACTTTAGTGCTATGTTTCACCAAGGCTGTTTTTTCAGTACAACTAATTAGACTAAATATGGCATAACACTAGAGGACTGATACTGGTTCAGAGGCAGTTTACATATTTCACTGTGACACTGAGCTATTCCATGTAGACGTACACTGGTGTGCAAGATAAAACTCATCTCTTTACACAGGGTGTTCTTTGAAAAAAAGCAGACTATTATTCCTATAAAATAAATTCTCTATGAATAAAGAAGACATTTCACATAAATATTAGGGCTTATTGTGCAACCAAAATAGCTAGGTTGTGCTACAAAAACATATGTGCTTAGATATACTCCTTAGAACATACAAGCCTTTTTCAGCAATGTTTATAAAATATAAAATCATAGAATCATAGAAT
>NW_010228141.1:0-10560 GCF_000690775.1 Eurypyga helias
TTGGCCTTGTTGAACTCCATGTTCACAGGACTAAACCAGTGAGGTGCTGATGCCTCTTCCCACGTCTTTCAGAACTCTGGGAAGCACTTTGGTGCTTTGCCCCCCAGCCTGCCGTTGCCCAGGGCCAACCTCCAGAGCTTCACAAGACGATGAACCCCTGTTTCTAGGAGCCACGTTGTACATCAGCAAAAGAAAACGGGCTGTGTTGTGTCAGAGGCGAAAAGCAGAACCCTGGTGTACGAGTTCCCCCAGGCAGCAGTCAGGCTGTTTCTTTCACCCGTGTTCCCCTATCCTGGCAGCTGTGGTTTGTCCGAGTTACTCTTCCTTGCCATAGCTCCACAGGCGTGGGGAGAAAGGGTGTCTCAAGCACACAAACAGCGTGGAACTCCAGGTGAGAGAATGTCATGCTCTGGAGTAAAGTTCTGATGTGGAAAAGTGGGTTTTTTTAATTCTGGAGGGAAGAGCAGTCTGCATCTTCCTTTGCGAGCCCTTACGGCCTGTGCAGGTTGCCCTGCACCCTCCTCCTGGAAAACTCTGGCAGGGTAGACTCCCAGGAGCTCCCCTGTTGCCGTGCACAGCAGCGAGCGGGGCTGGCGATCCGTCCTGCCGTTTGCGACACTGCTGGTACCCGCGGCCCCAGAATAGCCTTGGAAAAAAGCGTGTGTGTGGAAACAGGGAAGTTGGTGTCACCAAGGAGGAGGAAATGCATACTGGGAGGTCTTAAAATAAGCACTCGGGCGTTTTTTCGGGGGTTGGCTGGTCCACTAGACTGAGTTTCTTGGACGGGCAGCGTGTCCGTGTTCCCGGAGCGCACTATTCCGTGCGTGATGCAGGTCTGGGCGGCGTCATGACCAGCTCAGTGTGGCAGTACAGGGGAGGGGGAAAGCAGGCGCAATACCTGCTGCTGAGACCAAGCCCCGTGAGCTTTGGTTGGGCTGTAGCGGGTGCAGAAGCCAAGGCTCTTGGGCTGCAGTGCCCGAGGTGTGTGGGTTTGCCGTGGGAAAGCCGAAGTCTCCTCAGTAAAACTGCCCGATGACGTGCGTTCCCGTGTATGTACCGCAGACTCAAAGCGGGAGCAGGGACACCCCGACGGAGGGCGAGCTGGGTGCCAGCGCGGGGCTCTGGGGAGCCGAGGGCACGGCCTGAAGGAAGGGAGGGCCTGGGGAGGGAACGGCCAGCCTCTTTCAGACTGCTGAAGGAAGCAGCGGCGGGCGGGCGTGCTGCTCCGAGGCCCGTGCTGTCGCAGCCTGGTGGTGCGGGTGCTTTGGGAAGTCAGGAGGGTGTCCGGGCTCCTGCTCCTCCGGAATCGCTCCGTAGGACGCTCAGTCTCCTGGGTTTGGCTGCCGGGGGGCTGGCTGGATGTAGTGCTGCTTACACCTCTCTCCGAGGCACCCGCCCGTTCGCAGGCCGGGGTACAACCGGTTGGTAGCTCCGGGGGGCTGTTTCCCAGCCTGCTCCCTCCTCCAGAGGCTTTGCCGGGGTACCTCTGGGAGCACGGCTACAAACCAGCCTCATCTAGCAGGAGAGCGGGCGCGAGGTGCCCCCCTGCCCTGAGGAGCTGTTTAATTGTTGCTTGGGCTTTGCAGCACCCAGGAGGTTGTAGCTTGTGCCACCAGCAGCTGGAGGGTGACCTGAACAGCCCTCTCCAAGGCAGAGTGGTGACCCTTAGGTCAGCCAAAAGAGCAAAGCGGCGTTGGGGGCGTTTTAAAGGTTGGCTTGGGGGAGCAGGGAAAAGCTCTCCTGTAGTTCTCTGCTTTTGTTTCTAGTTTTAATATTTAATGGCCATGTGATACTGTTCTAAGCCAGTCCTGATGGTGCTGGGCAGTTAGTATTTAAAGCAGATGGCTGCAGTGCCTGAGTAAGGTGGTTACTATAGGAACAGCAGCGTGGCAGCAATAGTTTCTGCAATGCACCCTCTCCTCGCTGAACACGTTGGGAACTCTCGGTCTACGCGCGGCAGGCCCGCAGAGGGCTAGCCAGAGCCGGAGGAGATGGATAGCTCGGAGGGGAGTGTTCCGCTGGAACCTGGCTGGAGAGCTGACGTTTTTGTGAAGAGCTGCTTGAAACAACATGGAACTGGAAAGGGAGATGAGCAAAACCACGGATGGAGAGGGCTGTGGGCAGGAGGCAGAGCGTTCCGTTACCTTTTTTTGGAAGGTGAGTTGGGCTCAAGCACAAATACAGATGTAGAAGCACGAAACACCCACAGTTAGCTGATATCCCCAAATATTTACTTGGCGATCCTCAGGCTTTTTGATTCCTTCATCCCTGCGTATCTCACCGGGCCTGTCTGCACGCTTCTCGCAGCCCGGGCAAGGACGTCCTGTGCTTCAGGGGTGTGGGCTTTTTGTTACTGCTGTGATAGTTTTCTTTGTTCTGCCAAGACTGTTTTTACCTGAAAGCGCCTAAATTCTTCTGCATGTGCCAAAGAATTTTATAGGTTGTGACACAGACTTCAGAAGTCCCTTTTAAAGTGCCAATTACATGTAAGACCATGAGTTTGCACTAAATGAGGATATTCAGGGGGTAAATGGCAGTCATTCTTGGAAGGGTTACCGCTTCTCCCGTGCAGAACCGGGCAGGAAAGCGCTGCCTCATCTGCCCGGGTCTGTCCCCCCGGGGAATTAAGGAGTTCTCAGCAATCACATGGGACAAGTACATGGCTATTGGTTGTAGAACCGTAGAAACTGCGAAGCAAAGAAGGTTTTGAAGGAACCGTAACCTGATGGAAAGGTAGCACTTGTGAGAAACAGCCGTCCTTCCATAAAACCTGGGCAGCCTGCAGGAACGGGCACCGTGCGGTGCAGCTGGCTGCAGTGCTGACCTGGCCTGGGTGCAGGGGGAGCTGGAGACAGCCGGGCATCCTCTGTGCTTCGCCCTTTCTCTGCTCCGTTCGGTGCCCAGAGCTCAGCGGGTGCCTGTGCTTGCAGGGCTTTGCTTCCCTCCGCTCTTTAGAATGCGAAGCTGGGCAGGCCCAGTTGCAGGGTTTGCCTCTTCTATGAAGCCAAACATAACGTCATTTAAATGAAAAGAAAGAAGGGAAAAAAGTGGTGAGAAAGACTCGACTGCCAGGGTTTTCCTCTACCCTGACACTTCATTTGTTTCACTGGTTCCTGTTTGTGTGTGGGTGTATCGGACTCCTCTACGGGCTTTTTCTATGACTTAAGACTTTCGGGGGAGAAAACCCACATATGATGTAAACCACCTCCCACCTTTCTGCTTTGTCACTGTGGTCCTCGCCGCTGTCATCCTCTCCACACCAAGTACACCTTGCCTACTTCGCCTTTCGTACCTGCCCCTGGAAACGCTTGAGTATCACACCTCAGCTCACCCGTGAGGTGCAGCCTGCCTCGTTCCGGGCTGGCTTTCTCTCTCACCCTGCGAAGCACTGCCCGCAGCTTTAGCCAGTCTGGAGTTGAGGTATTCCTGGCCCTGCTTCACGTGGATCTGGGCTGGATCCAGAGAAGCGTGGCCAACAGGTCACGGGAGGGGATTCAGCCCCTCTGCTCTGCTCTGGTGAGACCCCACCTAGAGTGCTGCGTCCCGCTGTGGAGCCCTCAATATCAGAAGGATATTGACTGGTTGGAGCGAGTCCA
Organism: Eurypyga helias; assembly: GCF_000690775.1. Lineage (NCBI taxonomy): Eukaryota > Metazoa > Chordata > Aves > Eurypygiformes > Eurypygidae > Eurypyga > Eurypyga helias. The sequence continues at coordinate 3,597 of NW_010228141.1, forward strand.
GAGGAGGCCCCGGAGATGCTCAGAGGGCTGGAGCACCTCTGCTATGACGAAAGGCTGCGAGAACTGGGCTTGTTCAGCCTGGAGAAGAGGAGGCTCCGAGGAGACCTCCTTGCAGCTTTCCAGTATCTGAAGGGACTACAAGGTGGGAGAGGACTTTTTACAAGGGCCTGTAGTGACAGAACAAGGGGTAACGGGTACAAATTGAAATCAGGGAGGTGTAGATTAGATATCAGGAAGAAATTCTTCACAGAGAGGGTGGTGAGGCACTGGAACAGGTTGCCCAGAGAAGCTGTGGATGCCCCATCCCTGGAAGTGTCCAAGGCCAGGCTGGATGAGGCTTGGAGCAACCTGGGCTATGGAAGGTGTCCCTGCCCATGGCAGGGGGGTTGGAACTAGATGGTCTTTAAGGTCGCTTCCAGCCCAAACCATTCTGTGATTCTATGATTCTACGTGTGGTGTGCTGTGGGAGATGTTTCATAGCAGAGCTACAGGGGAATGCTGTGAAACACGCCGAGCCCTTCCTCGTGAAGCTCCCTGTCTGGGATCGTTCTTGGTGCGGCGTTCCCGCGCTGGATGAGGAAGCTCACCCTCGGGCATGCTCCACGTGCGCTCACACGTACGCTGAGCACGCGGGCACTGCACGCAAAAGCAGTCATAGTAGCTCTGTCTCTATTTTCATGACAGGAGTATTTTTAGGCATGACAGACGCTGTGGAGGAGCTCTGCCCAGCCGCGCTCGGGAGGGCTGGGGCAGGCTATTTTAGGTCATTACATAGCGGTTCTCAAAACAGCCAGCTTCGCAGCACGCAGGCAAGAGCTCAGTGGGGAATGCTGTCCCTGGGACAGCAGCGACAGGAGCCCCGGGGGAACGGGTAAGCCTGCGGTCTTCATCAGGAAGGAATTCTTCCCGCAGAGGGTGGGAGCACTGGGACAGGATGCCCAGAGAAGCTGTGGATGCCCCATCCCTGGGAGTGTCCAAGGCCAGGCTGGATGAGGCTTGGAGCACCCTGGGCTATGGAAGGTGTCCCTGCCCATGGCAGGGGGTGGCACAGGGGGGGCTTTGAGGTCCCTTCCCACCCAAACCACTCTGGGATTCCATGTGTGGGTTTAGACCTGGACCCACTGGGTGAACTCAGCAGGGCTTGCTTGTTGTGGGGGCACCTGATTCCAGTCCTAGCTCTGCTGCTCCGCGTGGGATTGTGGTCCCTGCCCCAGAAAGCTCTTTTCCCCCGTCTCCCTCCATGAACTGCAGCCCTGAACGCCAGCGCTTTTCCACAGGGACGATCAGTTAACCTCACAAGCGACGACGTTGCCGGCAGTGGGATCTCACGTGGTGTGACCGCGTCTGTGCGGGAGCTCGCCGGGCAGCCCTCTGGGAAGCTCTGATAGCAGTGGGGGCAATCAAAAGCGCATTGTGTATCCTGACAGCCTCCAACAGAAGGAGGCCCCAGCTCAGCTGAGGCCTGCAGACATTGCTGTGGCACATAAATAGCACATAAAGGGTTTTTTCTGTATAATCTGTTAATTATGTGTAAGTGCCAATCCCGGGCAGAGGAGCAAAACTCAGCACCAAGGGAGACAGTGTGAAGCTGAGAAAATCCTTGTACCCTCGAGCTTAAAATGCTGCTTGTGTGGTAGATGCAAGGGGCAGAAGAGCAGAGAGCTGTCTGTAGGAAGGTCGCTGTGGACAAACCAAACCCAGGCTCGCACTGGTAGCAGTAGGCTGCTTCTCTGTGGTGCGTGGCTTACAGTTCACAGGAGCTTCGGCGCTCACGCCCCCGGGAGTCCCGCCGCGATCATCTCATCACGCTATCTGCGAGGCTCCCGAAGGGCTGGAAACGTCGTACGCTGATGCAGTCATCGTTAAACGTGATCCCGCTGCAGCCGGCGGGGCTGTCTGTGGAATTAACTCGTCACCGGTATGAGTAAGGGGCTCCTAAGTCAGCGCGCCGCTACCGTGGGAAACCTCCGTGGGCTAAACGGAAAGCTCTTGGGAAAGGCTGGTATTTAAACAGCAGACACAGCAGCTCGAGAAGTTGGGGAGTAAGAAACTCTGCTTCTAACATTTCCTGGCACATGACAGTTTTGATAAAGGGATTACTCTGAACAGAATTCTCAGTCTCGAGTATGTTCGTAGCTTTAATTAGACCAAGCGTAGATGGAAATTTACAGTCTGCTTAACCTTCTATTTAAATCTCTGTTCCCTCTGCACACCTGCTTGAGCAAGGGGGGAGTGGAAAGAATAACCTCGTGCTGCTCTCGGGGCTCCCTCGTACACCGTAGGTGGCTGGGCCTGGGTAAGTTCTCCCAGTTTGATTTTTTTACTGGCAGCTGGGATCTGGTGTGGGTGCCGCGGGTCGGGGGCTGCAGGAGGGTGCAGTGACCTCAGGAGTGGGGTGACTGCGCTAGCTGAGTCTCAAAAATTGCCACAATAACATGCCACTAATAGGTAATCCTGCCCCAGTTCTGGCTGTAGGTTGTATTTTCTTGAGTAAAAATACACCGTTGACTCCTCAGAAGCCACAGATCTGAATGCTCCAAGCTAAGGAGGTCACTTCTGGGGCAGGGCCTGCCCTCGTGTCGCCTTGCAGTGCCATCTGTGTTTGCTGAAGCAGGCCCTGCGTTTGTTTGAGCTCAAAAACCCTCTGTGTGTGGGGGTAGAGGTCCTTACTCCCGAGTAAACCCGCAGTGCTGTGCGGTGAACGCAGGGCCCGGCGCGGCCCCGGCATCGCGGGGTGTGCGCTGTACCCGCCATACCCGCCGGAGGGGACGTCTTCCCAGGTACAGGCGCTGCCTGCGTGCCGGCCCTCCTGTTGTACGTGAATTCCGGGAAGACGTAACTGCACGAGAAGGCGCTCGGTTCATTTTTAAAAAGCGTCCTCCCCGCACCCCTGTAAAAGTGGTGCTTCCAGGCTTCGCTCAGCAGGCGCAAGGGGCTGAAACGCGTGGGATTTCAGAGATCCGGGGGTCCAATCCTGAAGCTTGATCAAGGAAATGCCGCCCGGGTGTAGGGATACGGAGAACTGCATTGACTGTCCTTAGAAAGGTCCCGTTGAAATCCCCCCGGGCCGCGTCTGTGCTGCGGGAGGTGAGACCACCGACCTCAGGGGTCAGTCGGCAGCAAGCTGGCCAGCCTGCTGAGGGTTCTCTCTCCTCCGCCTGCTGAGTCCCCTCTCCCCTCCTCCCCCGGTACTTACCCTGCTCTCCCCGTCGGTGCGTGCCGCTGTACCGTCCCCGGGCAGCTACACTGCGTTTGATGGAGCCGAGAGCCTAGATCTTTCTCTGTAACTTTGGGAGCCAGACTTTAAAAGCTTCTCCCCCTCCCCCCCTCCCCCATCCCTTCAGGGAAGGAGCAGTGTGAGCAGGACTGCGCTCGGCGCCCGGAAATACAAATGATGTTCTGCGCAGAGCGTTGGCTGGTGCATGGCAGTGACTGTGGTAGGGGATGGAACGCTCGCCTATAGCTAACCTTTGGAGGGAACGGAAAAAAAGAAAGTCACTGCTTGCGATGTGCTGTTTACTAAAGTGGCAACTGGCAGGATGAGCTGTGAGGGGCAAAAATCCCGTGGAGGATGCCGGGAGAGTAATTTTGAGCTGGCGGGGATGGAGAGCGTCTCTCGGCAAAAGGCAAAATTGGTTTGTTGCCAGGGTGTGTGGCACGGGAAGGGGACGCGCGCAGCAGCGGTGCTTAGCTGTCCTTTTTCTCCCCCCGCCGCAGCCAGGCAGGAAGCGCCCAGCCCTGAGTCCAGGAGGCGAGCGTGGAGGAGTCCTGGCCTGCCCGAGCCCCTGGCCCCGCTGGAGCTCGCGCTCGTAAAGCGCCTGCGGTTTCGGTGACGGGGAGGCGTGCCCCGGATTGCCTACTTCAGAGAAAGCTTCAGTCTGGTGGGTTGTTGGTCCCGGCCTGTTGAAACGCTCGCTTTTCGTTGAAGAGGACCCCAGCCCCTGTGCTAGTGCAAGGAGCGCTGGGGGCTCGCGGCGTTTCCTTAAGGTGGATTTTTGCCCTCCACTGCCAGGGTCCCAGCAGTAGGGTTCTTCCGAGCATGCGTGGCCTGTAGTGGCAGAGCTGTCAATCTGCCCCTCTCCTTCGAGGGGAGCAGCGTGCTCCGTGATCACTGATGTCAACATCTGGAAAAGTAACAGCTGGGAGGGCGGGGGGAATAGAAATTTCCTGGCCGGTAGTAAAAGCATCAGAGCCGTTGGGCGAGGTAGCGAAACACGCTGCCAGCACGAACCAGGTAGGTAAACTGGTTTTGGTGAAGGTGCAGAAATACAGTTGGAGTGCCTCAGGCTGCAGCTGGTTTTTGCCCAGTGTTTGTGAGAAACTGGACGTCACTCGTTCCCCCTCGCCGTGAGCCCGTGCCGTTCCGCGGCGCCGGGGAGGGCAGACCCCGGTCGCACTGAAGGGTTGTGCCGCAGAGCTCTGCGTGCCTGGCAAGGCCTGGCCCTCCGCTATAGCTCAGGGGGTGAAGTAACCCCCTTAGGGCTCACCACAAGTGGCAAATGAATGGTGGGCTTCAGTTTTTCTTTTGTTAAGAACAGAAATGGTATTTGCTTGGGGTCTGCCTGCTGACCGTGCGCAGGTGCCGTCTGGCTCGGTAACAGGAGGCAAGGGCTCCGTGCTTGCAGTTCAGACCCATGTGGGAGGGTGAGGTGTGGGGTCGGTCAGTGTTCCAGATCCCGATGGCTGCCTCAGAAGGCACGGGGCAGTTCAGTCCCCGCTTGCCGAGACGCTCACATTCCTGAGGGAGAGGCTGGTGCCTGACTGTAAGGTTACCCGTGTGACGGTCAGGTGACGGGACGTGGCTGGGGTCGCTCCCGTCCTTACGTTGCTCTTGACTTCTGGTCGCCTTCCGGAGGGGAGAGCAGAGCACCAGAGCCAGTCGCCCGGCTCAACCCTGGGATATCGAGGGATGCAGGCACTGCCGTAAGTCGTGCCTGGTTCGTTTGGGGTGGAAGGGGTTAAACAAGGGCATTTCCTTCTTCGGGAAATGGGTGCTTGCACTAGAAAGTTATTTTTAGTCGCAGTGCTCCAGGAGTTGATACGCAGAGCCCTGACCTGTCTGCTGATAACACATTACCTCACTTGCAGCTCGGCTGTTGACGTGCGCTCCGCTGTGTCCTTGCTTGAACCTGGCAGGCGCCGTGTGGTGCAGTTGTCATGGCAGTGCTTGAAGGATTAAACTGCAGCAGCGAGGCTGCTGCCTCTTCAAACCGAGGCAAAACCGCCAGACAAGCTCTCGGCACCCGTGTACCTTAGCAGTCCCGCGCGAGGGGACAGGCTCAGGGCCGTGTTACACCAGGGACGGCCCCGTTCCACAGCAGCGTAGGGAACCCCGTCCCGTCGTGCCAACGCCTGTGTCCAGACCTTGCGCCTAAACCCGGCAGCATGGCTCTGCTGGGGTCAACGGAGCGACCCTGGTCGACAGTGCCGCCGCATCTGCCCTTGTCGCCACCTCTCGCGGAATTACCGATGCTTTTGGCCAAAGCAAACGGGGCATCCTGGGCAAGTGGTCGCTGTCCTTAGAAAGCTGGTCACGCTCGGCCAGCGACTACCCAGGACTCCCTTCCGCCTCTCCGCCAGCATTTCAGCGCTGCCAGCATGGCACCGCGTCCATCTGGGCAGCCAGACGAGTTGCTCCCTGCGGAGGCGGCCCGGTTGCCTTTCCACGAGTTGGCGCGGGGATGGCGTGGCGGCGTGCCGATCGGCTGGAAGCTTTCCGCCGGGAGCGCGCGCGTCACCTCTGTGGCACGCTCGACATCCCTTGGCCCGAGGCCCATGGCCTGCAATCCCGAGTCAATGCTCGAACTAGGTTTGTCACCCAGCTGACAGTGTAGTGACCTTACTCCGTGACACAGATTCGGTTCCACAGGTCACAGGAAAGAGAATCCTATAAGCCATCTGACGGCTTTGGCTGGGGTGTTCGTAGCCGCTGTTACGGAGAGGCCGGGTGGGCATGTTCATCCTCACGTGAAGTCACTGGAGGCCGTTCCTCATGCCGGGCGCTGCTGCCGTTCGGTGACACCCCGCGAGCTCTGGAGGTGGGGGAGAGCGGCAGTCTTGGTTCACAGGTGGCCCAACCTCTCGGTTTTGTCAGTGGCACGGCTCGGAGAGGGGGGAAACAACGCCCGAGTTCTTCCTCCTCTCCTCTCTTGGCTGTATGAACTCTGTTCACCTCTCCTCGCTCTGCTCGCTTTCTGCAAGCCGAAAAGCGTCACTGCTTTATTTCCAAACTTGCTTTCCTAAGCTTTTTTCTTCCACTGCACCCAGAGCCTCTGTTCCCGTATCTAGCCTGCCACATTTCGCATTCTCCCTCATCTCTCCTGGCCTGCCATTAAGATCCTTTCATCTCACTGCTTTTTTTCCCATGCCCAAGGAAGGCCAGACATCCAATATCTACTCCAACCGAGGCCTGCATCCCTGTCTGGATGCTACAGCCGTCTCCATACTCAATTCTTTGCCGCCTGCTTGCTCCCCGCTTTCTGCTTGTGTGACTACCCTGCTTCCCTTCCCGTCCTTCAAACCTCTCTTTATCTCCCCCACCAACCTTCGCAACTACTTCCAGCTGTTACTGAAACAGTTCCCTTCCCAACTTAAAAATTCAGGAGGGACTTCCTGCAGCATGCTCCCAGCTTCCAGTCCCCTTCGGTTCTGAGGCTCTCCAGCCTTCCAGTGTCACCCGGACGTGTGTCAGCGGTTCTGCGGGAAAGTGTTGACTGGCACAGAATTCCTGCCCTGCAGTTGCGTGACTTGACACCCGCTGAAACAGCCCCGCGGCTCCCTGAGCGGCACCGCCTCTCCGCCCTGCCCCTTGCCAAAGCGCCGGCAGCGCTGTCACGCACTCGGCTTTGCTCTCCCCAGGACACCGGTGACCAGGATTCTCTCCCTAGAAGGCCGTCAGCCCGAAGTACTGTGCCCTAGCCAGTCCCGCGTGGTCAGCCTGTTGCTTGAGCAAGGCGCCTGGGGT
>NW_010228141.1:10610-10865 GCF_000690775.1 Eurypyga helias
GCCCCTCCTGGGATCCCGGACAGTGAGTGTCTTCCGCGACCCCTTCCCGTAGCCTCCAGGGAGCTCCTCACGTAATCCCACCCACCTTGCAGTGGGAGCCAACTACTGCCCAGGCCTGATGAAAAATGGCCCTTCCCCACTGTCCCCTCTCCGCGTGTGTGCGGGTGGTGCTCCCCGCTCTCCTCTGGCTGTGGTTGGGGTGGTCGGCCGCCAGCTCGCTGCTGGCTGGCTTGGACAGGCTGCCCTTACCCGTTA
>NW_010228141.1:10977-12603 GCF_000690775.1 Eurypyga helias
CTGCCGTCGGACGTCCCTCTCGTGACTAGAAGGGTACCTGTCACGGGTATCGGGTGATGGCGCTGCGCGCGTGCGCCTGGCCGGCCCCTACGGAGAGGCAGAGTCAGCTGGCCGGTCCCCGCCATGTGTGACCAATTTCATGCTCCGGCTGCTGGGGAGATCGGAGGCTGGGCAAAGGAGACAAGCCCTGCAGACATCCCAAGGGAGGGAACACCAAATGCGTAACTTCCCACGTTACTAAATGCCGGAGAGCCCTCGTGGGAGAGAGCCCTCGCACGTGTTCTGGCCGCGGGAAAAGCCGCTGCTGAAACTCGCAGTGGCCCAGGAAGAGCAAAGCCATGGGACTCCAGGCATCCTGAGGCCTGTTGCTCCAAACTACCCGCTTTTGGCATGGGGAAAGCGTGGCATGGGTCCCAGGTCAGGAAGAGTTCCCACTCCAGTCGGAAGCATCCAGCATTTGCATTCAGCTGAGGAGTAACAACACAGCTCACAGCATTGTGTTCTTCCTCAGGGCAGGGGTAACGGGACTGCACCCCCGGTGTGATTGCATGCCCTGGCAAATTGTATGTCTGAGGCTGGCGCTGGGGCCTAAAAGGCTGCATAGGTGATTCGGGATAACGGCAGGTATGTAGCAATTCCAGAGGAGTCACCAGCCTGTTGGGGTTACTGCTCTACCAACTCTCATGTCACAGCACTCCTGCTTCTCCAGCGAGGAGTGCTCTGTGTAACCTGCTCGCTGCAGGGGAACCTGCTGCAGTGGGACGGGGGTGAGCTTCCCAAGAGCCTGATGTAGCTATTTCACAGAATCCCAGAGCACTTTGGGCTGGAAGGGACCTTAAAGCCCCCCCAGTGCCACCCCCTGCCATGGGCAGGGACACCTTCCATAGCCCAGGGTGCTCGCCGCCTCATCCAGCCTGGCCTTGGACACTCCCAGGGATGGGGCATCCACAGCTTCTCTGGGAACCTGTCCCAGTGCTCCCCACCCTCATTCATTCAGTAGAAACTGCAAGACAGACGGGGGTTTTGAGGAACTCTTAGACTACACAGTATTTTCACAGGAATAGCTACGGCAAATGGCGAGAAAGGTTTATTTTAGGTGATGCTGAAGTGCTTCAGGGTAACCTGTGCGAGGCTGGAGCAGGGAAGGAAAGCACGTGGCTGAAAACTCTCGGGAATATTCTGGCTTGCACGCGGCGTCACGCTCGCTAAGGCGGTTACTCGCGTTTCTGTACCTAGCTCTGCAGCTCTGCCAGGGTGGTCTGGGTACTTTGTATAACCAAACCCCGGCAGGGAAGGATCGCGCCTTTCGCCCCCGCCCTCTGCTCCCTGGGAGCAAGTGTCGCTGTTTGGGAGGGAGGCAGGTGTCGGTGCCTGTGAGTGAAGCTACTTTGTCCTGTGCGGAGGGTTTGGTGCTGGCAGAGGGGAAGGTGGTTTTGCATATGGAAATAGGAGCCCGACTTCCTGCAGCATTTGGCTTTTCCGTGACCGAGTTCATTCACCTGCTTAGGGAGGCTCGAGGGGGAGTTGCTGCTGCCCTGTTTCTGCGTCCCCCTCGGACCTCGGCTGCTTCTGGCGACTGCACGCGCTGACGGGCTCTCGCGGGGGTCAGCGGCTGTTCCGCGCTGC
>NW_010228142.1:0-3064 GCF_000690775.1 Eurypyga helias
CAGAAACCACCTCCCGCTTCCCGGCGCGGGTCGGGGCCGGATTGCTCCGGGAGTGGGGCTAAATTCGGTGGGGCAAAATGTCCTTGGGTGCCGTGACCCCTTGGGAAGGGGCTGGGGTAGCGGGGCTGGGCACCCTAAAGAGAGGTGGGCACCCGAAGTGGGGTGCCAGGAGGGTTTCCTTATTGCTCCCTCCCTCCAACAGTCACCGGGAAAGGGCTCATCCAACCCCGGGGGGTGCGGCATGTATTTTTTTAGGAATGAGGGTCCTCCCGGACTGTAAATGCGTAAGTTGTCCAACACACCGCTAAATCCTTGCACCAAAACGCTCCAGATGTGAGCTTTGGTTCTCCCCAGGGATGGGAGATCAGGTAATTCACTGCACGAACAAATCTTTTCCTGCTGCAACAGTGCATGTTTTGTTCCATCGGAGCCTTCATCGATGGGCATCTCCGGGCTGGTGGGTGCAATCAGCTCTCTGAGGACTCTTCTTTTGGTCCCCAGGCTGCCTTGCTCTCTTCCTGTGGAGAGAAATAATTAATGTATAAATTACTCCTATAACTAACGCACTCCACAGGTTCTCAGTCATCTGAATGGACGCTCAGATCTGAGTGCCAGCAGCGGTGGGAGGTCTGGGCACGGTCACAGCTCTGTGGCATCGCCAGGAGCCCTTTTCACCCTCAGCAGCCCATGAGCAGCCCCCCAAACCAGCTCCCGTTCAGCTGCGCAGACAAGATGCATGGGGAGGCGAATGCGCTTGGGTGTGAGGATGCTCTGTTCCCAATGTTCTCTCCCAGGGAAAAGCAGGCAGTAGGAGCAGAGTGGAGGAAAGCTGGCCATCCTGCAGGTGCTGAGACACAGCAGCAGCCCTGCTGCCTTCTCCTGATCCCAGACATGCTCTCGGGGAGTGTCACCCCTGCCCTTGGTGAGGGTTGTGATGCCCCCCCCAGCCATGGGCATGGAGGTTGCAAGGCTCACGGGGACAGCCTAGCCCCAGGGACCTTTCACCCTGGAGCTGCCCCAGCTCCCTGTACCCTCCAACACCCACAGCAGGGCACTGGCATTGGGGTATGTTGATGCTGGTGGTGTCTTTGGGCTGCAGTCAGCTCACAGCGAGGCCAGGTCTACCCTCAGAGACTGAGCTATTAAAAAAGATGAGGGAAAACACTCAGTTTCTTCCTAAATAGCAGCACAACTCACAACCCACAGCCTTGTATGCAGAGATCTGTAGTAGGATCCCCCTTCCAGAAACTGCAAAATGAATTCCTGGCCTGAGACATAGATGGGTTATTTGTTATTTGGGCAGGGGTGCAGCAGGGTGGGGATCTGGCCTCCAAGGGTGGCTGAAAGCAAAAGGAAAAGGCACCGTGTAAGGCTAGCAACACTCCCTGGCTGCAGGGGTGGGTGGTCTGTGCACGGTGTGAGTCTGTAGAGCCGGTAACCCTCAGTGAATTTACCCTCCACAGCTCGCCCTGCAATGCCAGAGGCAGCTCAAGACCCACCACCCCGCAGCAAGGCTCTCGGCAGAGGCTCTGCTTGATGGGGTGTCGCAGGTTTGTGTTGTCCTCCTCCCCCTCTGCCCTGGAGGAAGAGCAGAGCCAGCCCTGCAAAGCACTTGACAGTTTTATCCCTCTGCTTACAGACTCCAGAGCAGCAGCAAAGCTTCGTGCCAGTGTATGAGGAAGGCAGCGGGGCAGAACGCGTCTGTGCCAAACCTGCCAGCCGTCCCGCCATCAGAGTGAGTCCCTTGGTGTGAGACGCGCGCACGTGTGCGTCGGGGTGTTTGAACATGCGGTGTTTAATCTCACAGCCATGAGAGGAGCAGTGGTTGGCAAAACAGGCTTCGGTGGACGTTGATCAAGCATCATCCTGAAACACTGGTTCAGCCAGGGAATGGATCCCTGGGAGACACGGTGGAAACCCAGAGCAGACAGAAATGGCTTAAATCATTTGCAGCTTGAAGATTTGGGTTTTCTTTTTCCCCTTTCAGCTTTCATGTCCACGAAAGAGAAGGAAAGCTTTGCAATCAGAAACAAGAGGTCATAGCTGAGCCCTGTGAAAGGGAGAGGAGCCGAAATTGCTGCTTGCTGTATCGTGGTAGCAGCAAACTGCAGCCAGCCCCACTGACCCCAAAGGCATGCAGGGACGGGTCTGAGGGGGCTGACCCCAGTGGGAGCAGCTTGTGATGCTCAGGGTTCATGGCTACATTTGCAGAAGTATTCAGGACAGTAGGTATTCAGAAAACAGCTTGGTGTTCTCCCTAGAGAGGTATCTCTAAGCTTGGTTTCAGATATTTAAACCCCTTGTGCAAGAGGACCTGGTCTTAACTGCTTCCCTTGGGTTTGTGTCTTTAAATAGTTGCAGGGAAGTAGTCTTGGATTTGGGCAAGTTAGGGGCTTTTAAATAAAACCAGAGGTATACAAGGTATATACTCAAATGGGGTAAAGGTGCTCCCTGCCGCCCTACAGCTGCTGGAGGTGGGAGATTGGGCCTGGTGGAGTTTCAACCCGCTCTCCTAAAGGGCTGCCCAGACCCGCACATTCCAAGGTGTCCCAGGAAGATGCTAAGGGAAGGAGAGGCTCCCCGGGGGCTGCCGCAGCTGCACAGACCGGCTGGGTACAGCATTGCCCTGTGGGACCGGTCCCACGGTGCCATCACATCACTACTCCCAGAAACAGGCCCCTGAGGTGGGTTTGGGGACCACGGCAGGTACATCCACGGTTGCCACTCAGCAGCCTGGCGTGAGCCACGGGCAATGTCCTCCATCCTTTCCCGGGTTGCTTTGGTTAACGAAGGTGCTGCCATTTGCTTTGAGCCTGCTCGGGTCGGTTCAGGCAGCTCACGGAGGTGAAAACCCCCGAGTCAGCCCTTGGCAGGCAGCTTTTCCATGGGGTCTCAAACCCACACCCCAAAACCACACTTATTTTACTAGGAAAGACATGGTTTTGCTGAGTTTTAGCTGTCTGGCTGGTGCTGTGGAGCAGAGATAGGGGGGAGTCTGAGGGGTCAGCCCCGGGTGGGTGAGGGGGTCAGGGCTGGGTGGACACCCTGGGGCAGAGGAGGGAGA
>NW_010228143.1:0-3791 GCF_000690775.1 Eurypyga helias
TTCTCGCTCGCCCACTGAGTCTCCTGATGGAGATTTGGTGTTGCCACCGGTTTTGGCAGTGCCAGGGGTGTTTCCCAGCTCGGGGGGACGTGGAAGGTTGCACCGAGCAGGGAGGGCTGCGGGGCTGGCCGTGAGCAGCGGTGGGCTCTGGGGGTGCAGTGTCAGTCTGCACAGGCCGATGTAAGTCTGTCTCTTACCTCTGGATCGCTTGGCCTCCTTCGCGGTTGGCCCAAGTGGTTGTTCAAGACGACTGTCAGAGGAAGCAGAGTTTAGCTTAAGGGAACACTTTGAATCTTCACTGTCCGAACTGTCAACTTCTCCTCCGGTCCTGACCTGCCTGTGAGTTTTGGGGTTCATTGAGGCCATTTAGCTACAACAGCGTTCTCTGGAGCTGTTGGGAAGAGACCATGGCCAAGAGCACTGCCGTGTACAGCTGCTTGTTTTCATAATGGTGGATATTAAGGCTTAAAAACCAGTCTGCGGGTGGGGGGAATGCCTGCAGTTCAGACTCTGTATTCTCAGCAATAGTTTGTAAACGGGCTGCTTCCCAGGCAGCCTCACAGTACTGCCTTCCTACGTTCTTTTCCATTGAGGGATGCCTTTTAGAGGAACTATAGGTTTTTTTCCCCAGAATGTGTCACCCCTTATATTTGGCTGACTCAAACTGCAGTAGTCCCAACTACCTGCTTGCTGCATCTTTCCTCTTACAGCTGGTAAGTACTTTTTTCCTTTAATATCTTCCTTCAGTAGTTTTTCTGTATCGTTGGGCCTGTTCATCAGTTTCTTCAGCGATGTGTTTTGAAACACCAGCTGGTTTGTGTTTGTTGTCAGACGCTCACCAAACGCAGTCCCTTTGTGTTCAGAGGAGGTATTGAACAGCTCTTCAGCTGTGTTGGTATACAGTATTATGGAACACTTCTGATTCTTCCACGTTACTCTAAAAGTTTTTTTTTTGTTTGGGTTTTTTTATTGAAGTCTTCTATTTGTCCACATTTGTGCATTTTCACTACAAACCTTTTAAAACATAATCCTTCCCTTGTGCAGGTGGCCATGTTAATAGCAATGTTTATTCCATCTCTGGCAATGGGCTTTGGGCTTCCAAAACTTTTTGGAAGGGTTTAAGAAGGGATACAGGCTAACATGAATACTTTATGTACTTTTTTTTTTCTGTTATAAAAAATATATCTGGATCCATGAAAAAGACTTGTGCAAGAAATATGTATTTTATTTGACATTTGCAGTGAATTGTGAGATTCTTAGTGTCTGACTAAACCATAATTACTGTTCTCAGAAAGGTTGATGTAAAATAACCTTGTGCTTATTATTAGTCAGTGGGGAATGGCTCTCGGATGTGCCCTGTTGCTTTGCCACTGTTATTTCAGAGTTTTCAGTATGATTTGTTATCTGTAAACTGATTAGTGCCAAAGCTTTGGTCAAACGTTTAATGAAGTTGTTATATTTATTATTTCTTTCAAAGATTATACAAACACTTGTTTTTCTTTCTTGATAGTTGCAGTGTAGGAAAAAAGTGAAGACAACCAAAGAATCATATCTGCAAACAGTGTAGATACATGTAGATATTTGTAGATATGTGTAGATAATCTTATTTCATTTAAATTGAAAAGACATTGGACAGTGACGTTTATAAATGTTTTTCCTCTGCTTGCTTGCTTTCATTTCTTGTTTGATTACTTGTATGTATTTGTCAGTTTGTCTGCTCTGAAGTGTAAAACTCCCTTACGAAACGAGGTCACTTAAATGAGGAGGGATACTGAACTGGAGTTGTTTAGTCTGAGCAAACAGTGAATCTCTCCCCCCCCCGCGGTTGGGGGAGCTGCCCATGGTTGTAGGGGTCTGTCATTATGTAACAACTTGTAGGGTTGGGGTCCCACCTTGAAATGGATTCGGTGCGCTTCTGTTTGTATTTGTAAGCACCCTTTTTCTTTAAGCATATGTAGAGTGCTGCAGGAAGTGCCGCTGGCTAGAACCACTGCAGAAGCCCTGTGTCTGAATGGGAAGGGGAGACTGTGCAAGTATCAAGACTACAGTTTTAACTATGAAAGTGGTATTTCTAACCTTGCTTTTAGGCCGTCAGCATGCAAGGTGCTTACATATGTTAGTATTAAGCACATTAGTAGTTCATTTCATGTCATGCTTTAGTCCTTAAATCAAGCTTCCTTGGGGCTCTGACTAGTGTTTCCTCCTTGTATGCCTAGCTCACTGAATGGGAGTGTTCCAGGTGTGGAAAGCAAGCAGGGTTATTTCTCTATCACAAAAGAAATTCACTTCAAACAAACAGATCCAACCCATAACACTGCACGTTGAGTAGCAGAAGCCTTTCGAATGTCACCGAATAACACTTTAATTTCATGTTACCTGGCAGCCAGTTGGTCAAGATGTATCATGTACGGGCCATGCTTTATCCGTATGTATTGCAGTTGCATTTGAAAAAAGACTTTGTATGGTTTGATTACATGTATGCTTGAACTTCACTCAGTACATGCCCTCTCCGAGGTCCGTGGCACATACTTGGAAAGAAGGCCGCAGCATTTCCAGACAATATTTCCACTTACGATCGCCTCGAGTCACACATAACACTCTGTGTTTAAAAGCTGCTGGTAAAACAGGCCCAAGCACCAGGGTTACAAGCACCCTTTGTCCCTTCCCAACAGGGCTAGAGGATAAATTAGCCATGTGGCTCCATTTTCCAGAGGTACAGGCTGAATTTGCTGATTGCTCCAGAGGTCTGAAAATTGCATTGCTTACCTCGGTGGGTAAATACCGGATTAGGCACCCGCAGGTGAAACAAGTGAGGTCTTTGCTTGACCACTTGCCCCGACCGCTGGGGATACCTCAGGCTTTCAGGAATGGTTTTTTGTTGGTGGTTTTATATTTTCCTTGCTAATGGATCTGACTAAATTCAGTGTAGGACAGGAGCGTGGGATGAGACTTCTGTGTGCTTGTAGTGTTCACGCACACTATTCACACACTTTATGGATGTTCTTCATCTTTCCTCCTGTTCAGGGACACCCTAGAACTGCTTTGGGTGGGAACTGTGGAGGTGGTTATGAAAACACTCTCAAGCATGGCTATTGCCAGGGGAGCAGGTACTTTGGTTTCCATCGCGCCGCAGTCAGCGTAAGAGTGGGTTGCAGTGTGCAGAACGGCCTGGGGACTGCAGGAAGCATGGGGTATTTTGCAGACACTAGGCCACTGGGGACAGCTTGGGTGTCCTAGTGCATCCCTCCAAGGAGCCGTGGCTAGTGGGGCTGCGTAGCTTATGGCCACCCCAGCTGATGGGCTCTCCTCCCTCTGCCAGACAGAGCTCATTCTCTCCAGCAAGTGGATTTTGGCCTGCGGCGCCTGGATCCCTGGCCGAGGGGCAGTGGCCCCTTGATCTGGTCTGAAAGGAGTAAGAACAGCAGGTTCGCTGGTGCTGTGCCACATTCAGCCTACGTAAAGGGATCCCTGTAGCTGCTGGGAAGAACTCGGGCGCCCGTAGGTTAGGTGTGGGGCCGGGAGCGGAGCCCGGCTGCCCGGAGGAGTGCTGAAGAGCTAGCGCAGCAGTCCTGGCAAAGCAAGCTTTAGCTCGAGGAGCTTCCTCCGAGGGTCTCGAAACGTTGCCGTGAGCCTGCTGAGCGCGGCTGGGGTGGAGGCAGAGTGTCCGTGTGCACGTCCGTGTGTTGCTTCTCCTTCGGTTGTTCCCTTTCCGACGGGATGAAAACAAACGGGGTGCTGCTGGCCGAGCCCTGGGACAGCGGGTGGCAGGCTCTGGCCCTGCGCAGCCGGGT
>NW_010228144.1:0-11573 GCF_000690775.1 Eurypyga helias
CCATTCTATGA
This sequence comes from Eurypyga helias, assembly GCF_000690775.1. NCBI lineage: Eukaryota > Metazoa > Chordata > Aves > Eurypygiformes > Eurypygidae > Eurypyga > Eurypyga helias. Next base: position 12 of record NW_010228144.1, read on the forward strand.
TTCTATGATCTAACATGGCTATTTGCTTTGCATTCTGTCCCTTTCTCTTACTAGTTCTGCCTGCCTTTAGTCTTTCTGGTCTGTAAGCATTTAAAAAAAAGTATTACCTTCAATTTTTTTGATCCTTATGTGCTAGCAAAATACAGATCTGATGACTAATTCAAAGTCACCACTGCATTGAGATTAACGGCATAATTTTCACACATCACACAGATTTCGTGCCAGGGGATATGCAGTTTATGGCATGACACTGATTTACGTTTGGAATTTGTTGTGAAAAAGTTTTATTTGTTGGACTCTGCTGTGACACATATATGTTTTCTCAAAACTAGTTTTTTAAATGGATCCAGAAACATTTCCAAGCTCTGTGACCAACAGGTATGGAAAGGTGTGTCTATGCTAGTAAACTCTCCTATCCTTAAACAGTGGGGCTGTTTGCCAACTGCCCATTAGAAAAAGTCCCTGCAACACTCGTAATTACCAAACTGTGTCCATGAATAATTGCAGGGCAGGGAAGTCCAAGTTATCACAAGCCAAAAGCATATGCAGGACTATTAACACCATCCTAAGCACTAGCCTGTGCTCCAGTGCACAGACATCCCCACGCACTGCTTAATTTACTCATGCAGGAAAGCAGCCATGCCCTGTGAATGCCTACCTTTGCTGCTAATGTCTGAAATGTAAGCATTGAGGTCCTTGCATCATTCGAGGGTGGGAGGACAGATATTTACAAGATGGTAGTGATGTTTTCATTGCTTCTGCCAGAGTCCTTGATGGAACTCTTCCTGCCCCACACACAATGTACCACACTAACCTAACTTTTTGAAAGGGTGTGCCATAAGGAAAGAAGAGTCATGCATCTGTATTAGAAAAACACCATCACATATGTTAATTAGTCATCTTTAAGTTTCTCTCACAAATACAGAATTGCCTGACATTAAGATTGATATGTTGGTATCTGAATTAGTGGCTTTAAAGCACTGGCTATATTTGAATGTGCATGTATATATGCATACATATGTCTGTATATATATGTGTGTGCATATGTACATCTACATACAGACATTTATTTAAACACCTGCATTACTTGGAATGGCCTTGACAGTTGCTTTTAGAACAAGCATGCTTGCAGAGAACTGTTTTTATTATGCTTTTGAATAATATAGAATGATATTATAATGTATTTTGTTATAAACTATTTGAATCAAACATCTCCTACAAGTACAAACTCCTTGTTTCCCCTGGACTGCTTTTGTTACTGATATAAAAGTTTCCTGAAACTCTGGGATACAGGTATTTAAGGTCTACATCATTTCATGCAGGACAAATGTTAACCATTTAATACAAAACAAAAAGCACTCAAATATCGTAATTATGAGTACCGGCAGTGTCAGAACCTACACAACCTAGCACCAGCCATTATGTTTATCAGTACACTGACACTGTATTTATTCTTCAGGCTTACATTGTTAGAACCTTCAGTTCACAATCAACTACACTGATCTACACTAATATAATAGAACCATCACAGACTGCAATAACCTTCTTATTCTTGATATGCAGAAAAATGCACACATCTATAAAGACCGATACTACTTCTAAAAACACATTCAAAGCACAGGTAAATATTTTCTTAAATAAGTTTTCTTAACTGAGATTCTGTCACAAAGCCTGTGCTTACTTGGATGACGAGCAAGGCTGAATTTAATGTAAGAAAAAAAAATTAAAATACGACATTGCTTTTTCAATGTGTATAATGTTTAATAGCTATATGAGAAAATTACTTGTGACCAAACTAATAAAACAAGTTACTATCAGTCTTCTGAGGAAAGACAAACTATGGAGCGAGCACAACTGATTGAACAGGACCATAATCTGAATGGTTCTACCATAATCAATGAGTAGCATCTCATTTGCGTAGCCTGTAAACAGACACCTTTATTTACAAACAGAGGTTTTTAAAGAACTTAAAATCTCATTCTGCAAAGAACTGCACTAAAATCATGTTTGGTCCAAGCAGAATGTTCCATTTGTGTTTGTAGCAGGCTGCTCAATTATTATTGTTCTCCTTCCCTTATGTTCTGACAGTCACCTGCATCCAAGTATCACGACTGAAGTTTACACTGGTGACACGTCAAATACTTAGCTTTGGAGGTTAATGAACCTCCGATTATATCCAGCCTTTAGGACAGGGACCAGGCGGAAAGTCAAAGAACTTTAAATTTGATTACACAATAACTACCCAGCAAATTTATTGATTTGCTGCCAAGGCAAACAAAAGTCTTTACAAGTACGTGTTTAACTTCATACTCCCAAACAACCAGTCCTAAGCACATGCAGACAGATTCCGTTCACAAGTAATAGAAATACAGTGTTGGAGAAGAGAAGTGAAAAGAACTGGTACAAGATAGTTCCATCTAAAAGGACACACACATGAATGTCTGTAAGACTAACTTCTCATTCTTGTAAATTCTCCTGTCATGTGTTAGGCATCATTCCCATACCTACACACACATCCCTGTATTTATATAGGTACGCATACATACTCCTATCTGCATATATTAATGCACACATACATGTCTATACATGTGTATCTATTCCTGTATATATGCATATATTCCCATAGGAAATGAGCATCTGGACTCACTCAGTTCACAAACAAATTAGATTACAGCATTATACCTAACTGAACAAAAAAAGACCATTTAAGTTGCAAGCATTATCTACCTGTTCTAGTATGAAAAATAGCATGTTCAGAATTTTACTTACAGCACCCTTAATACTCAGGCAATATTATACAATACCATCTCAACATCTGCTCTTACACTTTTTCTGCAGTCAGAACTTGTGATTTAATTTTTCACCAGCTGAAAATAAAAAGTGCATGGAATTCATCTGCAGTCTTTTTCGCAGTAGTCCCTCAAAGCTAATCCTACGTTTGCTCTCTTAGCTTCTCTTTTTCATCTCTCTCCATGGAAATAAAATATTTGCAAAAGACAGACCCTGCAGATTCAGTGGAGCTTTACCCTGGGCAGTAAAAATGCACCTTGCTTTATCCCCCTTTACCAGTGTTAATAAGAAGCCTCACTTCGGGAAGTTTCTAATATTTTACAATAGGAAAATTAAATTTCCCTTCCTCTGAACATCTCAAAGCATATTTCATAATTTTACTTACCTGCTTTTGTAATGGGCTTAAAGATACTTAAGATATTATACAGATATTCAACAACTTTTGCTTAACACATCATAAAGGTAGGAAATGTTAGAATCATAGAAATGTTAAGTGTTTTTAGGCAGTCGTTGGGTAACAGTAGTGAGTCACACAGTACGAGCCTTTGAAGGTACAAATACATAGGGATGTTTGCTTTTATGTACCTTCTTAGAATTTTATTTTTTTAGTAACTGAAGAACCAAGTGAAAAGGTTGCAAAAACCCCAGCTACTTCAAATAATTTTATTCTCCTGAGTATCAGACAGATAACCTAATTAATCATTTTTCCACTCAAAATAAAAGTGACTTGATTGTGACTGGCTGCGCTTCAAGCAAGCACTCTCATATCTACTGGGAATCTGGATTTAGGAACTTCAGTTCCTCAAACAATACTGAAATAAAGAGTGAAGCATATTATCCTAGGAATTTAGAGAAAACATAGAAATACTATAGCCAACGCCAATACATCAAGAGCATATGTCATCAAGATAGTCTTCTATTTAAGTTAGTAAATTCTGTCTTCCTGTCATAACTTTCTTGCAAAGCATTAGAGAAACTAACTATGAGTATAACTATGAGTACAAAGTGGCTAGGAAATCCTATATAGGCATTGGTTATCAGCAGTCCACTCTCAGTATGGAAAAAGGTACTCAAGTACCACAGGTTCCACAGGTGCCTGTCCTAGGTCCAGTTTAGTATTTTCAATAAGGATCCGAATTACAGGATAAAAAAAGTACTTTTTAAAAGGTTCAAACGATACCAAACTAGGAAGAGAAGCATGAAAAGTAATCCTTCTGTTTTATTGCTCACTGGTATGAACTCAAGTTTTAAAACGAAATCCAGCTCTGGGTGTTGCAGGCAAGAAAGATATGACAACAGTTCAGAGGGAAACAGTGTGAACAACCAGCAGTACAAAAAATATGATAAAGTTTTGCTAAAGGTGTGATGTTTCAACTCTAAGAGAACATGGGGAAAAAACAGAACAATAACCTTTCAATTAAAAAAAACCCAAACAAACAAAAAAACCAACAAACAGGTTTTGTGTTTTATGTCCAGGTTTTTTGCTGGAAAATTAGGCCATCTTTCAAAAGACAACCATTCTTTCAGATATTTACTGGAATTTCATTATTTCCACAAAATATTTCAATTTCTGTGAATCTTCTTTTTTCTGAGAAAAGCCATTCTATTTAAGAAACCAGCCACAAGGTGAGCTCAAAGTTGGAATGGTTTCAACCTACAAAGTCAAACTTGAAAACAAAAATGTAATGACTACAAAGCCCATATACTTGAAGCAATGGTTAGGCATCCAGTACACTTAGGAATTACAAGTGGAAAATGAGTTGTATTCAGCTACTTGAGGCTCACTCACTGCTTGTCTTCCCACAAAATAAAAGGATTTTACACAAACATAGGAAAACACCTTTTTTATACTCAGATTGCTATATACACGCAAATCTGTCTGCCATGAAAGGTAATGCATGTTTTCAAATATAGAAACAAGGTTTATCTTGAGATAAGCAAGTAATATTTTTTACAGTGTGAACAATCATTCACTGGAACAGCCTTTCCAGGGATCTGGTATAGTATGCAATTGGACAAGGGGGCTAAATAATCTCATCTAAGGCAATCTCATCTGGCCCAACCACATGAAAGGTTGGGCCAGATGATCTTTTGATGTCCCTTCCAGCCTGGGTTGTCCTGTGATTATAGTTACTTCTATTAATATATTTTCTCATTTCAGAGACTCACAGTTTGAGGACACAGGTACATGAATGGAGAAATGGAGCTTGTGGTCAGGTATAAATCTGAAGAATACACCAACGTGGCAGTCGTATACAAACAAATAGGGTGCTGTTTTCAGTCAAGAGAACCAGAAGGTAGTTTTCACAAAGAACAAAAAAATATAGGCTGTTTAATCCAAGTGTAAATTGGAGGTAGGATTAAACTGAGTTACGTGTTAATACCTCTTCTAAATCAACCCAGTTTGTGTAACTGCAGATGCCATCCTACCCAAATACCTGTGGCCTGAGGCAGCATTACCAGTCTCTTGTCAAAAACAAGAAAAAGGAAATAAGGCCAAATCCAAAGAACTTTTGCAGTAAGCAAATACTTCCTTTAAACTTGTGTTTTGCTTTTCATTTCACTGAACACTTTCCACCGTAGATGGAATGTCAACAGGGGAAACTGGTCTGTGAAGAATTATAGACTTGTTTGATTTCCTACTGGCCACTCCAAAAATTAAAATGGCAACAGTTTTAAAACTTATTTTAAATTATGCTTGCAAATCAATTTTACACTGAAATACCATGCCCTGTGATGAAACACAAACTGCTAAATATGACTGTCTCAATGCTGGTACAATGTAGCTTTATGATCTCAGTGACTTACCTTGTTCCTCATGGATGAGGCCCATATTTGCATGTGCTTGTGCCGCTCTCTTCCCACCATCAATTTTTACTAGTTTAGCTGTGTTAAAACATTGTTCATAGAAGTAATTACTTAACCATTTGTCCTCAGGGTCAGTGAAACAGTAGGCCAAGTTAAGCTGGTTATCGTACATCTTCTCATAATGTCCTTTAAAAACAAAAATTACAATCAAAATGTTAGATTATCATCAGCTTTCAGAAATCTTATGTATTGCAGCAATAACCACATAATGACAATGAAGAGCTATTTATATTTCCTCCACTCAGATACCACCAAGTTCTCCTACCTGATAAGCAGGAAATGATAACCTTACAAATCAGGTAGAATTGAAAACTTATTTTAGCAAAACCACGATAAATTGCTCTCATTTCTGTATGCAAACCAAAAATTCAGCTCAACAAAACATGCAAAACCTATATAAGATATTGACTAGTCAAAAGAGAGAAGCTAGAGTGAGCTAAAAAAGCAGCACACAGTCACTGCTGGAGAGGTGTTCGTCTGAGCCACTGTGACTTGAAAACTCACAGAGAGCCTCGAAAACAGGTCTAAGGTTGCAACTGCAGTGATGAAGATAAAGCAGCAAACACAATCCATTAATTCATACCATTTTAGATGCTCAAAGTAAGACTAACAAGAAAGGCTTTGAATTTTCATGTATGTTCCCATTTTTAGTACCTCATACCCTTAGAAATTAGATATTGAAATTTTACGCCTTGCCCTGAGAAAGACAGTTCACCAAGGTGTTGCTCTCACAAAATGAATGTGGAAAGCAGGAGAGACTCAAAGTCACAGATCTCCTTTATCATCTGAAGAAAAAAAAAAACCAAACCACAAACCCCAACACTTTCCTTCCCACCCTTTATCATCTCAGACAGCTAAATGAACACATCCCTAAAACACTATCCCTAGCTAAATGAACACTATCCCTAAAATTTATAAAAACACTGCAAGTCCCAATCCAAGTAGCATTACAAAATTATCAACAAATACATTATTCACAATTTAAAAATCACAGAATGAGATCTTACACAGATTTATTTCTCTCATAAAAGCACCTTTAAAAAAAAACCAAACCAACCCAAACCCAAACAAACCACCAAAAAGTCCTTTTTGGGTTATTCCATAACTGTATTAATTTGGAGCAGAAATCTAAAACTTACCTGACAACTCTTATCATAGTGCTTTTTCCTAAGGGGGATCTGAAATACATTTTCCCTACGTGATGCTGAAGAATCTCCAAGACAATAAAGTACAGCATGAACCTCTATGTCTCACAGCTAAATTTCTAGTTGTTTAAACTAAATGATTTTTCTTTCTAAACTCTGCCCATGTCAGATGTGAATGGGAATAATCAGCTAACATTTCACTGCAGGTTTGGCTGGCTACTTCCTGTGTTGTGGCTGTTAAATGAATGTAAGCCAAACAGCCAGTTGTTAAAAGACTTTTCATGTAGTTGGGTGAAGAAGGAGTTAAGAATCACAAGTCTTGCAGCAGGTAAGAGACTGTTTGGTTAAGCTAGATGTGTGAACAGAACTGCTTTGCTTTCGGGAGTTCTGCAATTTGTAAGCTTTGCTCAACAAAAAGAAAAGGGGGAAAAGAAAGGAGAAAACCCTCTTACTCAGGTGTGGAGCACTACACAGAAATCAAATGAGGAAAAAATGTGATTTCAATACAGGCAGAATCTCACTCAAAGTCCAGATCTTTTCTAAGTTTTTAAAAATGACAATACCATATCACAACACTCTAATCAAAAGATGCAGTTAACTTACCTTCTTTTTTTATCTGCAGGAAGAGTTGGGGAAAATCCAACTTTGAAAAAGAATTAATTTTTCGACTGTACATTCTATCATCTATGCCAGTCACTCGCGTTGTTTGGAACAAAGAGCAGTACTTACTCAAACTACTTTCCATCACTGAACCATAAAAGAGAGTTTCCTCAGCCTCATGCTCCGTCTCAAAATTAAAAACGACAAATTACATAAGATCTAATAAGATAAATCTAAAGGTCTCACTCTGTCTGTTGTCATGACTAAGTTCTTTTATTTCAGAACATCTCAATAAAGATCTTCAGGGTGTTGCACAACGCAGCAAGAACTTTATTCTGTCTTCTGAAAGAATCCTGTTACCACTTAATCATGTCTGCAGTCTTCAAGAGGTTTATCTAATATTTGTTTCTTCTCCATTTTTATCTGTCTTGGCCATTTTGGAGAACACTGGCTGAAATTTTCCCTGATTAAATATTTTCTGCAATCAAGCTGATGTGTCTTTTCCTCATTCTTGAACACTGTCTTTTGTCTTGTGGTTTCAAATTAATTCCTCTTCTTTAGTGGTAGACAATATTTTTTTTTTTTTTAGTTTTATTTATTATTTTGCTTCCCTATTTATTTTCTCAGAGTTTTCCTCTGTGAAGTGCTACCTCAGAATTCTATCTTTTAATGACTCCCATGATTTTTGAACCAGTCTGTGTTACATATATTTCCATTTGTAGTATTTTAAATAAGACAGCACCCCTTCCATGAAGTGAGAATGTCTCACAATCTGCTTAGAATCAAAGGACATGTGACCCAGAGATTACATCTAGATTATCATCTTATCAATTGTATCTACGGTTTGGCACCAAAACAGTGCCTTACGTTTAGAAATTTGGCTTCAAGAGGAATAATTATCAATATATAGACTTCATGTATTCCTAATCAGAACATTCTTCATGGCTGTGAGTTTTCATGCCTTGAGGGGAAACAAAAGGCATAAGTACCACCTTTTAGGTACGTCTTCAGAATACCCAGGCGCGTACATCATATAAAACTTATTCATACATTAGAAATTATTACTATTTTGGTACAATAGCTTCGTAAATATCTCTGCCAATGATACTGGAGTGGAAGTAGAACAGCTAGTTTGGGCTTAACATACATATATCTATCTGTGTGTGTGTACACATGTATATTCATCTATATATGCAAGCACATCTATACATATGTATAGATAAAAAAGTCTAGACATAGTTGGGATTTGTCCAAACTAACCAATTTAGATATAGATGTGGGTTACCTAGGATCCCTTACTCTCAATGAATAAAGTGTTAGCTGTGATTTCTCTCATCCCAACTTAAACATCTATTGCAGCACAAAGGAGCACTTTTAAAGATCATCTCAAAAGTAAAAGGCAGAGGTTCCCATTGTGATTACAAGTACATAAACAATCACATGAGCAGAGAAATACAAAACATAATTATAACCACTAACATAAAGATGATAATGCACATTACATACAGATTACAGCTAACTGGGAAGATAGCGGAGGATACATACATATGGTTACAGTAGCACAGTAAGGGAAAAGAGAATTGTTATGTCACTGGGGTAGAACACTAGATACAGATTTGTTGCCTTTGAAATCTTCGCTACAAAGTATCAAGGTACTAATGCTACACAAAATTACGCAAATAACTTCAGGTAGTGCCCAACAAATCTCAAGAGATGAAACTGACCTGAGGCAGACTATTGCTACTGCCACAGCTTTGATTGAATGAACTTTAATGTGACCCTCCGATGACTAGCCTGCCAGTGAATAGCAATGAGAAATGCACAAAGACAACCGTTCCTATGTAACCGTCTTGGACAGTGGCTGACCAGACATGCTGGTCATAAAATAAACCCCACAAGATAGACTTTTAAAAGCCATATTGTATTCTGATTCACAAATCAAGAAATTCTTTGTGATTATTCTGACAGTGGTAAAGTTAGCATGTCAGACTTGGTAAAAGCGAACTTTTACCTCCCCAGGAGAAGAAAGAGCTTAGAATAGGTAAATACTCTCTCCTATAAAATCTCCCCATAGGTAGTTCAGTTGTTAAAGCTTTGACCTCTCTTTGTAGAGAAAGTTCTCTGCAACTGGTAAAAGAATACATGTAGACAAGTCATCTTTATGTATCTGTTGATGTAAAAACAACCAAACAAAAAATTATCTGCAGCACTTAATAGAGAGAAAATGGTAACACTGGAATGTGACACTGAATGAACAGGAAGAGAAGTCTGAATTACACAGGAAATTGTAAAGTGGATCCTGCAAGACGAATTCCTGCTTTTAAATAAGAAACAATTAAGAAAGCATGAAGATAAAGGTTCAGAGGCTGACCCCACTAATCTTTCAAAAGTTACATTAATTTCATAAAACATTGGAAGCTAACTCCAGGTCTTCTGGGAGAGTTAAGTCACAGGATTGTGAGAACACTGTATAGATAGACATCTACCCACAATGGCAGCTACACTGAACAAACAGTACTTGATGGAGTAGATGGTGAGGCCTGGTAGTTCACAGTTCTGGACTTAAAGACCTGAAGTAAGGATAAGAACACATCTTGTGGGCAATTAGCCAACAGAACATTTTTTTCAATGCCAAATTACCAAATCAAAGGCAATAATTCACCAAAAAAAAAAAAAAATCAAGCAGAAACCAAATTAAAAGGCATGCTATGTTATTTGTTTTATAGTATTTTAATGTTTTTGTCCAGAATATAAATTACAGAAAATGGAATTAAGTCACTTTGATCTGAACTTTTCAAAATATTTTATTTTCATTGTCCTTTTCAATGGACAACAACTTTTAAATTGGGTGTCTGCACAAAAGGAAAACATCCCTATCAAACCTTGCTGAGATCTTCTTGTTAAAGAGAGATTTAAAAAATATCCCTTCAACTTGAGCTTAAACATTAAGCCCAATATATTAGACACATACAGTATTTCCTGCTCTGCATCAGGATCTCTTCAGGTGCATCCAACTGTCATGTACGATGTCCCCTTGCTATGCTCAAGCTGTAGTCCCCGACTGACCCACTGAACAATATCTTTGTTGCTGGGATCTCCTCAGGAACTGTTCTCGTGGCAAGCAGAGGTGTGCATGGAACAGAGGACCATTCAAATCAATGGTCTGCATGCCTGTTCTGTACAGCTAGACAGAGAGGAAGAGTACAGTGCACAGTGTGGTGGAGTTTGAGTGTGACAACGCCAACAAAGCTATGATGAGAGAAAGGCAACGTAGAGGACCTGCAAGTCATACTTGTGTGATTTAAGTACAACGGCTGCCACATCTGTATGATGTCTTTTGTGACAGGATCTAGTGGAAGAAAGGAAAAGAAGTACAAAAATGGTCTTTAAAGAACAGATGAAAACAACATCATGAAGAGATCCTGGCTTGGTATTGTCTTTAAGAAGAAAAGAAAGAGGCTATTGCTCTTGTTAATGCAAAATAAAGCTTGCACTTTTTTTTTTTTTTTTTTTTTTAAATACAGGTGTCAAAAAGAAATTTTTCAACATCCATTTATGGCTTAGTATTTTCTACTCAAAAGAACACCAGTCAGATGAAGGCCATATGGAAACTTTTCAACAGCTGGTAACACTCATCTTCCAGTTCAGTTAATTGTTATTTGTGAGTATGACTTGATTATAACTGACCATTCACTCTTGAAGACCTATAAAGGAGTGGCCTAAGACCAACTAAGTCACTAAGAGTAATTTTTGTTGACACACCATTAATACTGGAAACTTCATTTTTCTTTTGACAGAGAGATCAATACCATTGACTTAACAGCAAGACAGACGATGCTGTGAAGATTTGCACACAGAAAGATCCAGGGTGTAGTCTGTTGGGCCAAAAAGAAATATGAACAGTAGTAGAATATGGTGCTGCAATCAGCTTCTTTCCACCTGGATCCATACACAGCAAAGAATCAGTCCTATTTGCTTGTTCAGAACAATCATGCCTCTACACCTACAGGTAGAGAACCACCCAATCATTCCTTTTTTCAGGAAATTAAATGGTAGCATTAGAGATCCTTATGGAGGCGAGGAGGGTGCGCTGCAAGATCGCTACCCTGGACTTCAGGAGAGTGCACTTCAGCCTCGTCAGGGAACTGATTGGGAAGGT
>NW_010228145.1:0-229 GCF_000690775.1 Eurypyga helias
TTAAAGAAACCCCGCTGTTTTGCAGGCGAACCCTGAGCGCGTTGGCCTTCTCACCCGACGGGAAGCTCATCGTCACCGGAGAGGTGGGTGTCGCTTATCTGTACTCACCTACACCCCGATTTCGGCTGCCCTGGTGCCAGTGGGATGGAATAGCCAGGATTCCTTCCTTGCTCTTTGGGGCGGGGGGTTCCACCCCATTTGGGATGGCACTGGGGGGGGTGGGAAGACC
>NW_010228146.1:0-319 GCF_000690775.1 Eurypyga helias
GGGGGCCTTTAAGTTTTCTTCTGCTTGCGACCTGGGGGGCAGGAGAAAGAGACGTGGGGAACGGGAGGGCGGTCAGGGCTGGGTCTCTCCCCGGATTCCTGCGCTGAGGAGGGGGACGCGGGAGCCACTCACGGAGCTCGTTGTTGTTGGTGATGGCGATGGCGGCGCGGGCGCGGGGGCCTTGCTGCGTGAACCAGCATGGTGGCCATCTCCATCTCCACCGTGTCACCCAGCCGCTGGCACTGCAAGGCCGGTGTGAAATCCGGCACCCTGGGATGTCGGGGAGGCGGCTGGTCCCCTTCCCCGGGCCACCCGTGGG
>NW_010228146.1:329-2345 GCF_000690775.1 Eurypyga helias
TCCCCTCCCCCGGGCCACCCGTGGGTCCCCGTTCCCTACCTGGTTGTCCACCTTGAGCTCGCTCAGGGTGGTGTTGTGGTACATGGCCTTGATGATGCTCATCATGCCGGCGCTGGTGATGAAGTTGGATTCGATGTTGAGGCTCTGCAGGGTCTTGTTCTCTGTCAGCATCTCGGCCACGGCCTGTGTGTCACCTCGGGGTGTCACCTCGGGGTGTCACCTCGGGGAGTCACCGAGGGCTGGCGCACCCCTCCCCCAGCACATCCCAGCCCACCAATGCCCCAGGTGACGATGGAAAAGCCACCGTCACCGGGCCTTGCTGGTGCCCGGGATGGAGGTGGGGACAGGGGGATCGTGTCCCCGCCTGGGGACGAGGTGGGGACGCGGTGCCGGGACTCACGCTGGCCACGGGGTCGTTGCTGCGGGTGGCTACCAGGCTGAGCTTCTTGACGTGGGTGTTGGTTTTCATGGCCTCGCAGATGGCCTTCAGCGTGGAGATGGGAATGTCCTGCAGCGAGGGGGACCTGGGGTGTCACCAAGGGGATGGGGACATCCCTGTGGGGACCTGGGGTGTCACCGAGGGGATGGGGACATCTGCGCGGGGATGTGGGTGTTGCCAAGGGGATGTGAGTGGCATCGAGGGGGTGGAGATGGCTCCAAGGGGTACAGGGGTGTCTCTGAGGGGGTGCTGGATGTCACCAAGGCATGTAAGTGGCACTGAAGGGATGGGGGATGTCCCCAACGGGGCACGGATGCCCCCACGTGAGGATGAGCACCCTGGGGTGCCCTGGAGCCACTCCAGAATGGGGACAAACACCCCGGGGACACCCCAAGACGGGGACCAACCCCACACCCCAGGACAGGGTGAGCAAACCCCATGGGGACACCCCAGGGTGGGGATTGGGACCTGGGGACAGTGCCACCGGGTCCCTTCACCTTGATGTTGTTGAGGTTGACGTCTTCCAGAGCCGCGTCGTTGGCCTGGATCTGCCTCAGCGTCTCCTCCACGTTGGTGGGATTCGGGGGCTCATCCGGCACCGGCTTGTATGTGTCGGGCTTCACCACGCCTGGGGCACACGTGTGACCACGGGGACACGCGTGACCGTGCACAGGGACAAGGGCGTGCAGGGACACGGGCGCTTGCACGCGTGACTGGGGTCACTGCGGGGTATCCGGAGGGAGTCTGGTCCCCAAATCCCCCGCCCAAAGACCCCCGTGCGCTCTGTGTCCCTGCATGTCCGTGTCACCGCGTGTCCCCTCGTGTCCCTGTGTCACTCACTGTTGATGCCCTCGGTGTTGGTGATGGTCCCACTGCAGATCGCGTCGTAGTACTGCTTGTTGCTCATCAGCGTGTACATGCCCAGGATGGCTGCGGAACCGAGTCGGGGGGGAGGTCATCTGATGTCCCAGGACCCCCCTTGGTCCCCTCGTGTGCCCCCAGGGGTGGCTGCAGCTCCCCCAGCCTTGCCTGGGGAAGCCGTGAGGTGGGCCAGGGCCAGCATTGAAAGCTGAGTGCAGGGATGCGGGGGGGTCCCAGCACAGGCCAGGCAGCAGGGAACACGTGTGTGACACGTGGCCCCATGTAACGTGCAAAGCTCCGGGGGCTACGTGCAGCCCCACTGAAGCTGCTGTGGGTCACACTAGCCCCGTGCAAGGCCGTGGCGTGACACAGCTGCCCTGTGCGAGGCTGCAGTGCGACGGGTTAGCCTCGTGCAAGGCTGAGGTGCGATACGACTGCCCTGTGTGAAGCCGTGGTGCAACGTGGCTGCCCCGTGCGAGGCTGCGTTGGTGCGGGAGCCCTGTGCAAAGCTGCAGTGCGACAGGGTAGCCTTGTGCAAGGCTGTGGTGCAACGTGACTGCCTGGTGTGAAGCCATGGTGCAGTGTGGCAGCCCCATGCAAGGTTGTAGCCCCGTGTGAGGCTGTGGTGTGGCGTGGCAGCCCCGTGCAAAGTTGCGGTGTGACAGGGTAGCCTTGTTCAAGGCTGTGGTGTGATGGGGTAGCCTTGTGCAAGGCTG
>NW_010228147.1:0-1116 GCF_000690775.1 Eurypyga helias
CCAAGGCGGAGCAGAAGCCCCTCCGGCCGCAGGAGGCAGCCGAGCAGGTGGCCCCAGCTGCCCCCTCCGCGCTCCCGGCTGCGTCCCCACAGGCTCCGGCACAGGGTCTCTCTGCTCCCCCGTCCCCACCTGCTGACTCCGGACCGATTCTCTCCCCTCCGAAGGGGCCAGAGCCGGAGGCTGTTTCCCAGGAGGATGCGCAGGGTTTCCCTGGCATCTCCAGCTTTCCCCAGCACCGCACCCCGCAGGTGACGTCACCGGCACAGCCGGGGGGTTTCCCCTCACCTTTAAGGTCCCTTCCAACCCAAACCATTCTATGAATTCTATGAATTGCAGATGCTGTACCAGCACCGTCACCCCCAACCACCCGCTCCAGCCTTAAGAGGGATCTCTGCACGGTGTCGGACACAACGCAACCCCCTCTGACGCAGCATCGGAGTGTTTCCGACAAAGGCCAGTGGGGCAGGAGCTCAGCTGTAATTCATTCTTCACCATCAAAATAATCACAGTAATTAATCATCATCATTGTTCTGGCGGGACTCCCACTCGCTGCGCCAGGACCAGGTCACAAGCCACAAATCTTTAGCGACGCTGCTCAGAACAGGGTCCTTCGCACCCCGCGTCTCAGGAACAGCCTCACGGCCGATGCTTTCCTGACCCCCAGCCGGGCACGCTGCTCGCGCTGCCACCCACCCTAAGCCACGGGAGAAGCCGCCCCGAACGCCGTGACCGGCCGCGGCCGCCGGAAACAGGAGAGAGACACTTGGAAAAAACATCGGTTTATTGGAACTCATCTGAACATCAGATATACCTGGTGTTGGTTAGCAAGAACCGTTCGTACATTTGGTAGCGACGGTGCCAAAACCCAAACAGTGACTGACTGGATGGGGTGGAAATTTAAAACAAAGAAAGGAGAAGCACGTGGGAGGGGGTCACACGCGAACCGAGAGCAGGAACATCAGCCGGGCAGATCCAGCGTGAGGGCAAAGCGTCTCCTGACAGACCAGAACGCTTTTACAAAACAGAAATTCTGTAAGAAAAACGTGGAGAGGGCGAGCAACGGAGGGGAGAGGCGAAAATAAAGGTCAGCAGGACAGAGAGGCACAAGCTTACACT
>NW_010228148.1:0-496 GCF_000690775.1 Eurypyga helias
ACTGGGCACCCAGGGACACCCGCCCGGGCCGGGCACAATGACCCCACGGATGGACCCCGTGGGAGCTGGGCTGTAGCTGGGGGTGCTTGGGAACAACGGGGGCTTGTCTGGGAATCAGGGGGGTCTGTCCAGGCATCGGGGGGGCCAGGAGCCCCGCAGAGCGGTGCAGGCAGCCTGCCCATCCATGCTGGAGCAGGAGCCTGGTGCCAGCGGGCAGGACCCACTGCGTAGCCACTCTGACAGAGCCAAGGGCTCCCCCAGGCCCCGTGGGGCGTGGATCCCGTGGGACACCCACGGCGGGGAGCCCAGTCCGCGCTGGTGCCACCTCCACACCATAAGTCACAGGTTCATCCTTGCACTGCCCCGTGCCACAAACCAGCCAAGGAGCAGCCACCTCCCAGGGACCCCGCAGACGTCCCGGGGTCCCATGGGTCCTGCGCCAGACCCCGGCACCGAGGCCACCTCCCAGGCTCACTGCTAATCCCCGCTCAGCCCA
>NW_010228149.1:0-358 GCF_000690775.1 Eurypyga helias
ACCTCCTGCCCCTTCCACCCCACAGCCCTTGCCCTGTTGGAAAGGAAGTGCGAGACGCTGTTTTTGAGCAGATCTCAGATCAACAACCCAACCGCTGGGCGCTGTGAGCACCGCCCCGGGCACCGGGGAGGGCACCCGGCCGCCGCCATGGCTCCCGAGGAGTTCTCCGGCTCCACCGACTACGATTACCCACCGCTGACGAACGTGACGGGGAACTGGGAGGTTTTCTCCAAGTGGGAGGTCTTCTTCATGACTGTCTTCATCCCTGTCCTCTACTCCTTCATCTTCTTCCTCGGCCTCTTGGGGAACCTCTTCGTCATCGTGCTGATGGCCAAGAGGAGCGGAGGCAGGAGGATGG
>NW_010228149.1:474-1007 GCF_000690775.1 Eurypyga helias
GCCATCGCCGTCAACCGCTGCTCCAGCGTCCTCTTCCTCACCGCCCTCAGCGTGGAGCGCTACCTGGTCATCAGGAAGGTGCTGGACACCAAGACGGTGGGTTCCCAGAGGCACATCCGCATCACCTGCGGCATCATCTGGACCATGTCCCTCCTCCTGGGCGCCCCGTCCCTGGTGTACCGGCGGCTGGATGGGGACGACTGCTGGGATGAAGATGGAGAGGACTTCAGCCTGGCCATGGTCTTCCTCACCTTCCTCCTGCCCTTGGGAGTCATCTCCTTCTGCTACTGCTCCATCTACTGCCGGCTGCAGCGTCATGTCCGGCTGGGCAGGGGCATCCGGCGTTCCCACTGCGCCGTCGTCACCATCGTTGCAGCCTTCCTCTGCTCCTGGTTGCCCCTCAACGCCTGCAAGGTGCTGCTCTTCTTCCTTGCCAAGGGGACGCTGGTCCTGTCGCAGGGGCAGGAGGTGGCCCTGAGGTGGGTGGTGGCCGGCAGCACCTGCCTGGCCTTCATCAACAGCTGCGTCAACCC
>NW_010228150.1:0-3326 GCF_000690775.1 Eurypyga helias
TCTCAAATAAAAGAGTTCACCTTAAATGAAATTTAGAAAGGTTTTCTTCACAGCTTAATGTTTTGGCTTAAATAAATCACTCTGCTGAGTCAGACAGTACATTTCCCTCAAATAATAAGCAAAAATAAGAAAAAAAAAAAAAATTGGAAGCCCCCCCCCCCCCCAAGCTCTGATTCAGAAGTGTAGTGGAGCAAATATCTGGCAGTACTGGGAAGGACATTGGTTGTAGAGCTACAGCAAAGACACTGAGTTTATCATAATCGTATTTATCAAGGAAAGATGATAATAACTCTTCTGAGGATAGACCTGATACGTTTGTTTTGGGGGTTTTAATACTAATTTCCCTTGAGAACAGGAGCTGCAACTTTATATAAAGGTGTGGAATATTATTGTGACCTGTGCTGGAGATGAATCTTGTTAGTTATAAACAGGAAGTAAAATAAGCAGGAGTAGCAGAAGATAATTATTTTTAAAATCCGCTAAGTTACTCAGATAGCACCTGTGTTTTGTTTTGAAAGTGGCTGAAAGGCAGCTGGTAGTAATCTCTGTTTGTGAGTTCAACCGTATGAATTGTACTAACGTGAAGTGCGTAGACAAGCGAAGGATGTTGTAGGAACGTAGCACTGTGCATGGTAATTAATTCAGTATGGTTAATTAAGGACAATAACATGTAATTTAAGTCTTCAAACTAATTTCTTGCTTATATACAGGATGTGAACAGGTGTATTGAGGCTCTTGATGAGCTTGCATCCCTTCAGGTCACTATGCAGCAAGCTCAGAAACATACAGAGATGATTCTGACCCTAAAGAAGGTGAGATCTGCAAGTCAAAGTAATCTGTTTTCTTAAACTGATACCAGCATTATTTACTACTGGAGTACTGTGTCCGCTTATGGTCCCGACAGTTCAAGAACGAGGTGGACAGACAGGAGAGGGTCCAAAGGAGGGCTGGGAAGATGATCAGAGGGCTGGAGAACCTGCCCTGTAAGGGAAGGCTGAAGGAGTTAAGTCTCTTCCTGCTGGAAAAGTCTGAGGGTGGACCTCACCATAGAATTCCAGCACTTAGGGGCAGCTACAAAGCGGGGCAGGCTCTGCCCCCACAAGGAACCACATGGAGAAGACAAGGGGCAGCGGGTACAAGTTGCACCGGAAGAGGTTTTATTGCACTATAAAAAAGAAGCTGCTTCCGAATGAGAACAATCGGTTGCTGGAACAGCCTCCCCCGGGGATGCTGTAGTGTTCCCATGGCTGGAGGTTTTCAGGATGCGATTGACAGGGTGCTTGATAGCCTCACCCAGGCTCCCTTTCCCACAGAGGGTTGGACCAGATGATCTTTTGAGGTCCCTGGGCTGTTCTGTGATACTTCAGAGAGCGCAAAAGTCTATGATCTCATTTCAGGTTAAATTGCAGATTTCATCTAGCGCGCACTGAAATCAAACGGGTGTTTAAGTACCGAAGTGGCGCTCATTGTTTCCCTACTTTCATTTCAGATACGGAAATTCAAAGTTAGCCAGGTTATCATGGAGAAATCTACCATGCTATATAACAAGTTCAAGACCATGTTCCTGGTTGGGGAGGGAGATTCTGTCCTTTCCCAAGTACTGAATAAATCGCTTGCTGAGCAGAAGCAGCACGAGGAAGCCAACAAAACCAAAGAACAGTGGAAGAAAGGAACAAACAAAAAAACAGAGAAGGAAAAGGACCAAACAGGTAAGCCACTGTATCTTTAGTTTCTTGTCATACTAAAGACCTCATCTCCATCCATTTCCAAGCCAGCTACAGAAAATCCTTGCTGTAGGAATGCTACCCATCTACTAAAACCTTTACAGATCTGAAATAGTCAAGGATAATACTGCAGTAACGAAGTTGCAGCTTCAAGGGTATAGTGTTTTCTGTAGCTACTTCACCTCTGTTGTCTGAAGGGAAGGGCTTTTCCAAGAACAGCGTGTAGCATTTCTTACTTCTCTGTGAACTTTGACTTCATTACCTTATGGAATTAAAAAACCAAACACATTAAACATGAGGTAAAATAACCTAACTACCTTCCGTGCCTCAAGTAGCGTTTTGGTGCCTAGACTAAAGCCACCTGTGCTTTAACTGCTTAATTTCCTTCACTAGCCTCTTCCTGTGTCATGGGTATTAACTACTGTGTGTAGCGCCAGCTTCTGACCACTTCTGTGATGTAGCTTCAGTAGTTCAGCTACTTCAGTGAGGCTGAGAGAGTTGGGCTTGTTCAGCCCAGGGAAGAGAAGGCTCCGCGGAGACTTCTCTTAGCACCTGCCAGTACCTGAAGGGGCCTACAAGGAAGCTGGGGGGCACTTTTTACAAGGGCCTGTAGTGACAGGACAAGGGGTAATGGGTTTAAATTGAAAGAGAGGAGGCTTAGATTGGAGATCAGGAAGAAGTTCTTCACGGAGAGGGTGGTGAGGCACTGGCACAGGTCGCCCAGAGATGTCTGACCAGGTTAGAGTGGTAAACAGAACTTACTGCTGACATATATTCTCTCACTGCTCAGGATGTAAGTAAGCACTTGTCCTACTACTTGTAGCCTGGTGAGCATGAGAAGAACTTGAAATCTTATAAAATATACACACAGTTCATTTCCCATTACCAAAATTACGGGATGAGGCTCGTTACCTGGAATTTTCAGAAGTTGAAGATGTATAGGTTCCTGCTTTCTGTGTTGTTTCAGCTGCTGGGAATCAAGGGAGAAAACAGTGTTTGAGTCGATGAAGGTGGAGTAATTACCTGGATCTTTTCATAGCACAGTTTTGCTGCTGACAGTACTGTTTTCTTCCCCTGCCCTTTCCTTTCAAAGGTTCAAAGGTTCTGAATGGCGGGTCTGAAGCTCAAGACACCAGCCAGTCACAACACAACGGAGAGAACACTGATGACAAGAAAGACAAGCATGATGTTGGCAGTAAGAAAAAGTGAGTTGCTAACTTTGCGAACCAGCGATCTGTTCTGCTGTAGCAAAATGACGTGAATAGCGCAGCAGAAGTGGCTTAACCATGCTGAGGTGCTCTTTTCCTTACAGAGTTTTCTCTCAGCTCCAGGGAACGATAGTGGCATTCAAATCTTCTGTTGAAGTTTTGAATCAGCAATTTTGAAACTTCACTCGCTGCTGTAGTGAAGACTTCAAAAAACCCCAAAAAACTACGGGATGTCCTGTTAGGAGAAGATCAGGATGTGGTGAGACAGGGTGAGGTATAAGCTGCTGCCTGTGTTTTAGACTACTGGATGTTTCTGAGTTCATGCTGGGTTGGCTCTGGCTGGAGGCCAGTCCCCACCCCACCTCAGCTGCTCTGTCACTGCCCTCTGCAGCTG
>NW_010228151.1:0-216 GCF_000690775.1 Eurypyga helias
TTCCATCCCCAGGGCAGGGTCCCGGGGGGATGGAGGGAGCCGGGTCGGGTCCCACGCAGCCCCCAGTGTCCCCACCTTTGGGGTCACAGGGACAGGGATGGAGCGTGGGGCTCGGGACAGGGCTGGTGGCTTTCCACGGCTGACATCCACGGGTTACGTGGATTAATTAAGCGATTACAGGACATTCTCCAGGGGTATAACCCCCCCAACCAAAAA
>NW_010228152.1:0-217 GCF_000690775.1 Eurypyga helias
GTCCCAGTGCCAGTCCCATTCCCGGGTCCCGGTACTTGTCCCAGTTTTGGGTCTCATTCCTAGTCCCGGTCCCATTCCCGGGTCCCGTTCCCAGTTCCTGGTCCTGGTCCCGGTCCCGGTGCTGGTCCCATTCCCAGTGCCAGTCCCATTCCCGGGCTCCTGTCCCGGTCCCGTTCCCGGTCCCGTTCCCCGTCCCCCTCCCAGTCCCGGTCCCCTT
>NW_010228153.1:0-423 GCF_000690775.1 Eurypyga helias
GACTCTGGGGCAAATCGGGGCCCCTCCGCCCCTGTGATGCATCAGCCAGCCCCGCGCCCACCCCTGCCAAGGGTTACGAGGCTGGGAACACCCTTCAGCCCCACATCCCATGACCATAAATATTTGCCAGACCCCCCCATCCCTTCCCATTTCACAAGGGAAGAAGGAAAAAAGATTACAGGGCCCTTTATTTGCCAAGAAGAGGCGAACGATACAAGAGGTTTCACGCAAGATGACAAGCTCAGGAACAGGAAGGCCACGGGACAGAGGAGCTTCCTTGTAACAGGGACAAACGGGACTGGAGCTGGGTCTGGCCCGGCTCCAGCTCCCCTTGCATCGCTCCGGGCAACTTTATTTCGAGCTAGAGATCCACCGCAGCGGGATTTCTGCGTAGCTGGGGGGTTCCCTTCCACCGGCAGGCCA
>NW_010228153.1:454-1639 GCF_000690775.1 Eurypyga helias
CAGCCCTGCAGCACCCACGGGCGCCAAGCAGGACGCCCATCATCCAGCTGCTGGGTGCAGCCGAGCCTGTTCCTAGGGCTCTAATTGCCCTCGGCTTTGCTTTGCAGCTCGTCAAAGACCTCAGTCTGCCTCCTCTTGTCCTTGGCGCGGATGATGGTCATCCTGAAGAGCTTGCAGTAGAGCTCCACGGCGGCGGGGCTGTCGTCGTTCCCGGGGATGGGGTAGGTGATCAAGCAGGGGTTGCAGTTCGTGTCCACCACCCCCACCGTGGGGATGTTCATCTTGGCAGCATCCCGGACGGCCACGTGCGTCTCAAAGACGTTGTTGAGGCTGCTGAGGAAGACGATGAGGTCGGGCAGGCGGATGCCGGACCCAAACTGGATGTGGGCGTTGGTGAGCAGGCCGCCTTGCCAGTAGCGGGTGTGGGCGTACTCCCCGCACTCCCGCGCCGTGCTCTCGACCAGGTGGCAGAACTGGCGTTTGCGGCTGACGAAGAGGATGATGCCCTTGCGGTAGGCAATGTGGGCGGTGAAATTGAGGGCCAGCTGGAGGTGCTGCATCGTCTGATCCAAGTCGATGATGTCCTGATCCAGGCGGCAGCCAAAGATGTAGGGCTCCATGAACCTGCAGGGACAGAGGGAGGGCGACACAAGGGGATGGGGCGCTACAGGCTTCGAGCGGCGTTTCTGAATGCTGAGAGGGGTCCCTGTACTTTTGCAGGGCAGTAACCACGCCCAGGCAGAAATGTGGGTCTGTGTGGGCAGTTCCAGACCCAGACCGACCTAGTGCAGCCTCCAAAGGCCGAGTGGTCTAGGGACAGCGCTCCTGCTGTTGACAAGCGCTGAATCACGGAACAGGGTCACTCACCTATGCCGACATCCCTTTTTGTGCCCCAGATGCACCCGAGCATCAAAGAGATCTTTCAGGGAGAAGAGCTCCTTCAAGTTGAAGAAGTCAGGGTGGCTGAGGGGTTCGGCCAGCAGCTTGTCATCCACAGCTGAGAAAAGGAAAAACGTATAAACCACTGCGCCCTCTTTATTGTGTTTGCAGGGGATGAGCCGCGACCGGAGAAAGGGCCCTGATGTGCCCGTGGCCACTTGACCACAACAAGGGTCTGGCGATACCAGCGAGGCCCTTATCACCCGGCCCCTAGTGCCGGCAGTGCCAGGGGTGCGGGA
Organism: Eurypyga helias; assembly: GCF_000690775.1. Lineage (NCBI taxonomy): Eukaryota > Metazoa > Chordata > Aves > Eurypygiformes > Eurypygidae > Eurypyga > Eurypyga helias. The sequence goes on from NW_010228153.1 coordinate 1,633, forward strand.
GCCCGGG
>NW_010228154.1:0-44321 GCF_000690775.1 Eurypyga helias
TCCTTCTCCTCGGAGCTGCTCTCAACTTCTTTGAGGAAAGAAAAATAAATTATTTTAAAAATTGAAAATTAGATGTAAATTGAATGAGGTTAACTCTGAAGTTGTTATGGTACCTCTGTGCAGCTTAGCTCAGGAGCATTCCCTCAGCACACCTTGGCCAGGCAGGGGGGGTAAAGCTGCCCCCACATGCACTTTCTGTACACACCAAGGGCTGGTCAGGGTATAAGTTAGTCCACCTCGAAGTAACTCCTGAAGAGGTCAACAATGACAGCTACAACCTCTCTGAAACATCACAGCAATGTTTCAGAAAGTAAATATTTAAACTTTGAGGACAGGAAAAGGATATTCTCTCCCCCCACAAGCCTTAATGGGAAACTGAGACATGGGAAAAATAATATAAGCATTTTCATAAACTGCTCTAACACAGATTGTCCTCAGCTTTCCCTAAAGATGGCAGGAGTTTGCTATTCAGCTCTCCTTGCAGGAAGTGCCCCAAATGTTGGTAGACACTAGGTCTTCGGTACTATGAGGAATTTCTAGCCTCTGCACATACAGAGTTGGGAATCAGTCAGGGCATTACCTAGGGACACAGAGTGAAAACAGCAACAAGTTATGGTTGTTTACTACCCGGCATTTTTTCTACCCAACTAACCACATATTCAAAAGCAAGCTCTTCACCCTATTCAAAGATTTTATAACATACAGAAAGACATTCCTCTGTGTTTCAGTTGAACCCACCTTCACACTCAGACTATAAGCCTGTAATAAACTTGTCCTATGAATGATAAGAGTATGAAGTGTTAAATTTAGAATGGTTCCCAATTTTTTCCAACAAAGACAGTAAAATTTTTACCTTTAGATTCAGTAACAATGGAAGAACTACATCTCAGAAGTACACTTTACATTCTGATGTATATAAACAGAGAGTGAGAATTAACGGGTCAGAATATAGTGCTCATTCCAAAGAAACTGCTGAACAAATGAACCTCCATTCTTCTAAAGCTTAAAAGCTGCCCCAGTATAAGGCACAAAGCAGTGAGGCTGAAGTTGCTAGCATAAAGAAATCTGCCAAGGAACAAACATTTCAAGTGCCTTCTTCAAGTCCTGGCCTCAGAAAGGGAGCAGCAAACCTCACATATCCTCACCTCCTTGGTACAGCCACAATTAGCAGCCCAGAGACAGCAGCTGAAAAAATCAATCAAAGTTGTATTAGATTTCTTCCTTGCTGTAATAAATAATGTTGCTGTTACTCTGTTTTGGAAAATGAATTAAATATACCTATTTTTACAGAACATGTTCAGAGTGAGGTGGTGAAGCCTCCTACGAATTAGACAGAAAGTGCTCAATTAAGTTATACATTCGTTCACACAATTTAATCCCAAAGTTACTTCTGCACAATCTTGGCCATTTCTGGTGCATATGGCTTGGTGCAGCCTCAACTCGTTTTTAAAAATATTAGATTGTCAGTGATGCTGCCCTGTCACTGCTGTTGTCTTCCACTTTCTCCTTCCCTGTATTTTCCTGTTCTATAATAAACCGTGGCAGGAGGGATTAAGAAGCCAAATCTGAGCCATCTGAGGTAATAATAACTAATTACACTATAATGGTATTTTATTACTTGCCATTTGTATAGCAGCCCTCATCTCTAAGGGCGTTTCACAAACAAACCAGGGCCAGAATAACCTTTCAGGGCTGAAAGTCACAGGCAAGCTTTGGGCTGCAGCCAGACTCCAAGGTGCCACAAATTGCTCCTGCGGTTTCCCAGGTCCCTCTCCCTCGCAGGCAGAGTGGCACTTTGTTGGAGCCGGTCCCCAGTGAAGACCATTTAAGAACCCCTGGACCACTGCAGGATACACAGTCGCCCCTCCATGCTCCTCTTTCCCCCCTGTTCCCATGCAAAGACAACCAAGAGGATGGCAAGGGCCAGACAGAAGCCTCCCCTGCAGCAGAGCTGGCAGAGGCCACCAGCTGGATGGGGCACACTGAACCAGAGTGAAAGAGGTGGGTTGTCAGAAACTGAGAAGCTGTGTAATCTTCACAGCTGTGATAGTCAGCTCCTCAAAGAAGGATACTGCTGCTGACTCTTGCAGACAACACTCAGCTCCCCATGCAGGGTTTCATGTGTATCTATGGGAGTAATGACTGTCAGATGCCTGATGCATAAGGGCAGTCCGTAAGAACTATCAAAATAAAGCTGTCCTCTCCCAGTGCTGGGAACATCTGCACCTCAGAGATAAAGGGCAAGATTTCATTTCCAAGCTTGGAGCTGAATATAAGTATCTGTGAGTACACCAGTGCCTAAACTGCCATTGCAGTCAGTGGAGATATAATCAAGATTAAATTCAACTATGAGTGCAGGTGAAGGACCAGCTTACCTGTGAGAATCTACATGCTGACCGTGGTATTAAGCTGTCTGAATCTGGAACTGAATTTCACCCAAACTGTTCATCAAGCATGCAACAGAAAGACAATCTTGCACCTGTATATCCCTTCATAGGTCACTGTTCATTCAACCCCTCCAACTCACTTGGATAGTTATCTGATTTCTGGCACGCTCTTTACTGCATTAGCTGTTGTCTTGAATCAGCAGAAAATAGCAAAGGCCTTTCAAACCTCTTCTGAATGTGAAGGCTTTCACCTGGCCTTCACGAAACCATTTTCTCTTGGTAAATAAAATTCAAAAGACTTGCACGTTCTGGGTGGCTGGGAAGGGTGTTTGCTCTACCCATCAAAGGTTTTACATTCAGGTCCACTCAATGTGTGCTTTGATATCCAAGCAGACTGGCAAGACTTTACAGGAGGAAGGCCAAACTGTCATCTCTCCAAGAAGTTCTCTTTAAAGTGTCTCGTTAGATAGCTATCTGGCATAGCCTGAAAATGTTGTGCTCTTGTATTATATTGTATATTAGCCATGTCCAATTAATTGAGTATGACAGTTCTTATTCAAATAATTTTATGTTCTGTCAATTATCTAGAGATAACTGGGAACCTGGAGGTTTCTCAGATGTCTCTTTACCATTTATGAAAGAACAAGTAGCAGTAAAGCAAAACAAGTGCACGGTCTTAATTATTTGAAGTATTGTTAATATTTATTTCTCCATTTTATCAGAGGTTCTTACTCTTGATGCTAAGTGTAAATTTCCTTTTGTCCTAGGTATAAGCTGCTGCAGATCAAACCCAAGGTCAAGATATAGGCATCATGCATAATTAAATTCCCTAGCAAATAATTAAAACACCTTTTGTGTTATTGCACTTGACCTATCAAGAAAACAGATATTTCATGCTATGAAAAAAAGCCAAAAAATACACTGGCATGAAGTTCACAGAATCACAGAATGGTTGAGGTTTGAAGGAATCTTTGGAGATCACCTTGTCCAACCTTCTTGCTCAAGGAGGGCCACCTAGACACATTTGCCCAGTAAGTTGTTTAGACAGTTTTTTAATATGTCTGAGGAAGGAGATTCACTCAACTAATCATGGGGCAAAGACACTACATCAGCTGGCATGTTGCTAAACAAGATTCAGCAAGAATGTTTTAAGGCTCATGGGCTTATTCGTTTTCTGGCTCCCTCCAGCTGACTAGTCAAAGGCTGTGGCTGCACTCGTGGGGAATAAAACACCTCAGACAAAACAAATCCTGCTGAGACATGGGGTTTGTTAGCTCCAGTTCAGTATAACACTATTGCAGTTTCACAGAGTCTGTTTGGCTCAAAAAATGAGAAAAGCAAGCTAACTTTGACCTGGAAAATATTGCTGGAGCCAAAGATAATAAGCTGGCAAGAGCAGTCCTCAAGGCATGAATCTAAATAAATCTAGGGGAATGGGACTTAGATTCAGCCATTTCCATGAAATGTGTACATAGAGATAAATGGAAGATAGGAAGAAGTATGTGTGAATTAAAAAAAAAATCTATAGCAAAAATCCAAGCAAATCCACATTCATATGCAGCAAATAAAAGGGAAGTGATTTTTGTAGAAGAAAGACTTTATTTTTTCAATAAATTCCCTATTCACTGGTAAAAGAAAATATTACTTTTTCTGTGATTCTTCACCACAGTCATATTAATGACATGTCTATATTGTGGTAAGTTTTTGTAGCAGTGACACTAAGTAAATAGTGTCAGGCAAATCCTTTCCAAACTTATTATTTCGTTTTAGTTTCTGCACATTTTTAGTCTGTACACATGTATAGAAACACAAATTAAGAAAATGTTCTCTATTACCACCTGCAATAAGAGCTAAACCTTTCAAACAAACTTGTAGACAAAGAAGCTATACTAATTTCTAATATTAAAACATAAACCTAGTAATTAACTGCAAAGATGAATGATTCATTCTAAAAGTTGAAGATGATGAGCACACACGTACCTGTTTGTGTGCAATGCAAATTCTACTTCCAAAGTAAAATGACAGGAAAAGTGCAGGAAAGATCTTCTTGTCACCCACTTTAGAATAACACAGGAAACGAGCATATACCATACGTTTTAATTACCATTCCATACAGTCTACAGAGAATGGAGAATATTGACACCACCTCTGCAAGCACCTACCTTTGGTCCCCAGGTTCCCTCTACAGACAGTAGAGAGAAGTGTGTGTTTCCACACAGCAATTAGAGCTCCTAAATTGGAAACCTAACTACTTTCAAATTTCAGCAACCTGATTTGCCTTCCAGAGTCTTCCCTGGATCATACAGGCAGCTTCAGCTTCCACCTTAATATTCTCTAAATTTATGTATTTGGTATTACATGTTTCATGAACTTAGGAGTTGGATGTGAAAAAAATAAAGTTCAGCAGCAAAAAAAAAGAGGTCACAGACAAATTCTGGTCACTTCTGCCCACAGTCATGATCCAGAAAACACCTGCTCAGTTCTTGCATAATTTAGAGGGGACTTAAATTCACCAGGTATGACTCTGTTCAACTTGAAACGTCCCTCAGCATCAATTGATACTTCAATCCTGCTCACATCTATGTGTACCAAACCCAAACAAGATAAAAAAGAAGAAAGCAATGTGACACATGAAATAAATATTGTTTGTGGCACATGAAGATTTCTAAAAATGCTATTCCAGCTGAATTAAAATTTTTGAACATGTCCATAGAAGACACCTATTCTTCTCACAGAATATTTGAATGCATGCACCGGACAAACCAAGGCATAAAGGGAGGTTTGCACTCAAATCCCTCCTTAAAGAAATGAGATTCAAACGCAGTCTCCAAGCAACTGCTCTCACCACTGTTGCCACCCTGTCAGCTACAGATGCTTTCCAGAACTGATTAAACATGAGATCCTCAGGAAGAAAGAGGGGTCATATAGGTACACATATAGGAACTCCATGAATGCCAAGTTCTGTTAATTTTCCATGTGGCTAGAAGCAAAATATTTGTAGCTCATATTTTCCACCTCCACGCATCTATTTTCTGTAGGGGATAGAGTTGAGAATGTTGCTACAAAAATATATTAACAACAAACTATCAGTTATTATTAAAGTTACTAGAAATGTGCCTTTGCATATTAGCAAATTAAATAAATGGTCAAAATTTCATGTAATAGAGCTGCCATTTAAAGAATGAGATATTCCAATTATAAAATAAATATTCACTCAGCTGTCACTTAGGATATTTTCATAAATATTTAAACTGGTTTTAGGAGAAAAAAAGGTTTCTTTTGTCTCAACATGTTTTGTTTCACTGATTTTCTTAGTCTCATTTAAAACAGAATTTCAGTTCCTACTTCTCCCTCCAGTATCTGAGAAGACATTCAAGGAAAAGGATTGCATAAAAATAAGTTGAAACTAAACTTAAAGATACTGGGGGAGGGTTTCCCGTCACAAGGGCAAAAGCAATTACAACTCTGCTCTATATGCATTAGCAGGTTGAATATTCAGCCCATGAATACACAGAAGAACATCCCACAAAGGTGCTTATTCAATTACAGTCGACAGCAGCCAGTGTTTCAAAGCAAACCACTGAAAGAGATGTGTCCCAATAATCAGTGTGATGACAGAGAGCCATACGCAGCTCTTCGAGCAAAGAACCAGGAGCACCAGTAACCGGCCAGCTCAGCCTGTGCTCCTATCACCTCTACTAAAAAAACTCCAATAACTGTACAAAACCACCTAACATCAGCCACACAGCAGTGAGGAAAAGCTATAAACCTGGATACTAAGAAGTGGTATTACAGCTCAGTGCTACCTCTGTACCATTGTATCAAGACTTTAACCTTGGTAAACGGATTTTGCAGAAGTGCTACTACCAGTCCAGATTTCAGTTTTCTCTGCAAAAATATTAATGAGTTATTGAAATGCTACTGACATTTAAAATACCAACAGCTTTCCTTGTTAGCACCAGATTGGGTGGTTTCTGCGTTCCTGGAAAGAGGACATAGATTAATCATGATAAATAGAAGGAAATAGCAGTGTAGTGGTGTTTAATTTGAATTTCTGACTATTAATCTTCATTATTTTGCCTGTATCAAGGGCTTTTATGAAAAGTTTTTCTTTATATTATAGGCTAAAAAGGATTCTTCAGTTTCAAAAGATCTAAGCTCAGTAGTTCTCTTTTAATAGGTATTAAAGCTATATATAAAAAAGAATAAGGAATGTTTATAATTCATAAGAAATGTTTATAATCCTATATAAGAATCTCACTTTTACATGTTTTTCACCTATGATGTCCTGAGGTAGGATTCTTCACCTCATTTTGGAAATAATTTCTTTCTCTTTCATTTTACTTCCCCACAGTTCAGTATGGCAAACCCATTCCCAGAGAGAATTCTTTTGAAGTTTCTCCAGAGAAATACAGGAGATGGGATTCCCCCTGGCCATATCTTACACTTCAGGGTCAGATATCTTCTTAGCAATCTTCATAAAGTGTCCCTGGGTAGTCAATGAAGTGATGTTGCTCTTTTGGAACAGAGGAAGTTTCTCTCACCTAAGTTTAGCTGCCCCTTAAGACACTTTTCCTGACTACATACAAAAGTGAGCTGCGTCAGAAGGATTGTTTTACCAGGCATATAAGAATTAGGAATAAACAATGTGCTATAGTGAAGTAGTGTGAACCCCAACATATAAAAAAGTGCAACTGGTGTTAACATTTCCTTTCCTTAAACCTTGATCTCTGTCTCCAACGCAGACGTAACAAAAGTGTCTTTGGTTTTCCTTGTATAACAAATTAAAGAGAAAAATTTAAATAGCAGAAATTAAACAGCACTGGAGGGATTAAGTTACATTTCTCTCTAATGTTATCTGGGGATTTTCCCAATAACTTCCATAAAAGGTGTTATTTTGCCAGACACATTGCAAGAAATCAGGATAGCGGACAGCTAATAAGTACTAGGTAGAAGATCCATAGCAAAGCAGGGAAAGAAACTCTGAAGATTTCACTGTTTTCCTGTAGCTGTTTTTTCTGTGTTAGAGAGAAATGCTTTTCTGTGTTTCTGTTCCTTCTATTAAAAAGCTGGGAGGAAGAAAGCCAACAGCTCCTTTCTCTGAAATGCAGCACTGCACATAATGCATGTTGTACTGCAGAAAACATACTTCTGGTGAAGAGAGGAAATGCACAAGTGAGCACTCACAAAACCATCTAACTAGACCAAGGCCTGGCTTGGATTTTTGCCAAGAAATTTCAGTCCATTGGAATGTTTGCAACGTGCTCATCCTGCAGTCATGTTCACGTCACTACCCGGTGCTTGAACAGCCACCATGACACATGGGCTCTGTATGAAGAAATCAGCCTGGCCCCACTGTAGAAGGTGGGGATGGTCCTGTGGGAGAGGAGCTGCTGCAAGCTAAACAATTTTTGAAGCTTTTCAGGTTTCCCCAAGTGATACTGGAGCAGTAGATTTGGATCTAGGGTTGTGGCAGTGCCAGACTGGAGACAGAGAGATGCCAGTCCTTTCTTGGGTATGTATAAAAAGAGTTCTCAGCTGCTTATAAAAGGAGATGCAGGAGTAAAGACACAGCAAGTAATTATAGAGAGGAAGAAATAACTATCTTACCTTCTTCCAGAAATTAAGATCTAGTTCCTGAGATTTTTATTTCCCAGGAAAGCAATGAGTGGAGACCTAATGGCTGGAGCTGTGTTCTGTGAGCTTTGCACATTGCCTATGCACATACATCCGCAAAAATTCCCCTCTAGCTGAACACCTCGCTATTTCAGGAGATTCGGCTGAAGTCCCAAGGAGCCTAGTGAGTCCATAACAATAGGACAATCTACATAACCGTTCTCTTCAAAAAATGTGTTTCTTTTGTGAGAAATAAAAGAAATTTTAAAGAAATCTCAAGAAAAAACCCAAGCAAGAATTATCCTCTGAAAGATAGATGCCAGATATTGCCAGATGCTCCCTGAAGTCTGCTGTTGCCAGACTTTTTAAAAAAATATTCAAGATGTTTAAATGGACAGTGGGGCAGATTCTCAAAGAATTATCATAAACTCTGTCCTCCTGGCTCTATCATGGTATAATTTCTGACCCACAGCATAACAGAGCTCCATCACCCAAGACGGCAGGGATCGGTTTCCACTGTAAAGGTTGTGACATGCAGCCATGCAAATCACCCATAGTGCACATTTTTAATTATTTCATATGTCTGGATGCTATAACCTCTTCTTTCTCTAAGATACCCCTGGAAATGAGAATGCTCAGTGTGGGTGAACAAAGCCATAAAGCCAAAAAGCACCAGTGGTGGCAAAGATAACCAAAGCTGCCTTCAGGCTCAATGCTGCTAATTTATTTTATGTTCAAAATGTGGAACCTGTGGCTGACACTGATATCTCAGTGACTCCAGGCACAGAACTGAATGGTGTCTGAAGTTAAAAGGGAGAGGTGTGTAAAACATTAAATTGTTACCGAGGAGATTAATTAGGGTGATATATGGGGCTATAGTTAGGATGAAAGGAAAAAGTAGGCTCGCTATCAGGAAACAAGCTGAGAAGTGCGAGGTCAGAATATTCTACCCACAGATCAGACTGGAAAATCCTGGGAAACACACTGCATATGTTACCATTCACAAGACTCTCATGCGCATCACAATGCCTGTTGTGTTTCTCAAAGCACCGCCTCCTGGATCCCTATCAGATCCCAAGAGACACCTAAGTGTTCATTTCTAAAACTGGTTTTACTTACCAAAGCATTGAGGGTTAATGAAAAAGACTTATGCAGGCAGACCAAATTAGTGATTTTTAGCTCAAAATCAAGCAAACACACATATTATTTTTAAATATGATTTTTTAAAAGCCAGCTATAATTGTTTTGAATGTTGACTCACCACTGCAAGAATGTGGGTTTGGCAGTGCAGTGTAAGGAGTCGTGCTGGGAGGACAACCTCTAGCAAGCTGGTAAAATCCGTCCCTATCCTTACGAGGGCAAGCTGCTCGTGTCACCTGCCTCCCCGAGCAGAAGAAACTGAGGGAAGCACAGGGAAACATTATCCACATTTGCAAAAGTCAAGAATGATATAGAATTGCTAATGGTTTAAAGAGTTAAATGGTTTGAATCACCATGTTTCAACACAGACAACTGCAAGTTGCACATAGGCTTTCCAGTAAGACGACAGATGGTTAGAGCTGAATAATTTTTTTCCAAAATTGCTTTTTAATAAAAATTTTCCTGGATATTTCAATGGAGATACAGTTCCACAGAAAAGATTCCCAATATAGGCAGTTACGTTTGTTCATTTTGATTTTATCTCAGTCTTTATAGATCTGTAAAATTAAACTTATATTAATTAGCTGCTGGAGCAATTATATAAAAACATTATACTTTTTTCTTCATGTTTCTCACCAGCAGGTCTTTCACCCATCAGCTTCCTGTTATATAACAGGTCTGCACTGCATTTTGTTATGGAACCAGGCAGCTCACCATTCTCAGTGGAAGAAAAGAATTTTTCTGCTTATCCAATACCCATGTTTATTGGATAAGATCTCTGTTCCTAAATAAATATAGATTACTACCATGATCAATTTTTCTTTCCCTTTCCTCTGCAAGAAGGTCCAAAATTCACTTGCAATTTGTCATGGTGCTAAGCATAATTAAGATGTGGAACAGATTAATAAGTCCAGTTGCAGAATACTATCATGGTTCATTTTTAAGTAGAGTTTTGATAAACATCCAGTGAGAACAGCCTCAATATTTCTTCATCGTGGAGACTGCACTAAATGACCTCATGAGGTCTAAGATAGTCCCCAGTGTTTGAAGTACTATTAGCTGTCAGTTGTTACTAAGAAAAAAAAAAATCAAAACAAATTACTGGAAATAAAGAGAATTGTTCTTTGTTTTCACATTTTGTTACACCCTAAGGCACTTACTATATACTCAAAGTCATTTTTACCTCTGAAACAAACTCCTGTTGAAGTGGGAGATCTTTCACCCAAAAATAAGGAAAAAAGGACATTGCTGAAATAAGAACTGTGACAAAAAAAATGCAAGTTGTCTTCAGCAACTGGAATAGTACTTACCAATACTTTGATTTCAGTTTGCAAGTTATCAGCCTTCACTTTGAAGTCATTCAAACACTGAAGTCATTCAGTGAGAATGTTTCAAAATGCTTGCATTGACTGTTTTGGGGGTTTTTTTGTCTGCTTGGATTTTTGTGGAGAATACATTCAGACATGAAAGGCAAAATTTTCTATGTCAATATTTTAAAATTTCATCCTTAAAGGAACGGATGGCTGGAGAGAAGCTTCCTTAAATATCCAACTGCACAATCAAAATACAAACTGCTTTTTCACAGTACTAACTGGAAGTTTCTATTTACATTAACTTGTTTACAGTAGTTATAATGTTAAAAGAGAGTAATACTACTTAAAAATTAATAGAAGAATTTTAGAATAACATATATGTTTAACAAAAATTAAAATACGTTTAGACCTTTTCTGATGTTTTCAATGGATATATTTCAATATTTCTTTTTCCTCTCATAACATCAAAACACTTTAGAGAGGACTCATTTCTTCTTGGTTTAGCTTTATAGAAGTTAAACATCTAGTCAGTTATCTTGGCAAGATATTTGTCTAACCTACTTTTAGACCATGTGGACTTGAAGCAGAATCGTAGTGTGGGTTTGAACACCTGAAAAAGTAACCCGAAGTTAACATTATAATTCCCTGTGTGGAAATAAATTTTTAGAATAGGATCAATCTCTATTCATACAGTAGTGAAACAGTTTATTTCCAAAATCAGAACTTTCCATAATTTCTGTTAAAAATGTCTAGAAATAAGGCATTTGCTCAAAGTCAAAAAGTGGTTTACTGTTGTTGGTGGTGTTTTTTTTAAAAATCTATTTACCTGAGGGATAGGAATTAAACTTTTAAAACTGGCGGTGGTACAGCCAACCAAGTGCTTAATACATTTTATCATGCTCAAATATTCTTCTTACATTTTTCAGTCTTATTCAATTTTACTCTCATTACACTATGCATGAGAATTCAGCTTTCAGTGAGAGATTAAAGCCATGTTCTTCTTTTCCTACTAAATACAGCCTATGCACCTATTTGAAAGGCAAGTTAGGGATTTGGGAGAGAGGGGAGAGCTTTTACCCTAAACAGAGAAAGACAAAGAGAATAATGTAGCCTATCAATAACTTGAATATAATAGAAGGAATGAATAGATTACATGGTTTAAAATACAAAGTCTTTATGGTTGTTTTGACAGGCAAAGCTAAAGAGCAGACTGGACTTTATTTCCTACATAGCATACTTATCCTTCTGAAAGCCAAAATAATTTCTATCCTTCTTCTAAAGTCATTATGGCAGACCTGCTGCTGGAGTTAAGCTGATGCTGATATTTCTGTATGTTCAGCATAAAATTAGCTCCAAGTTACATCTCACAGAGAAAATCTCAAAATGTTCTATTAAAAAATAAAATTACTTTGCTTCTTTAAATTTTCTAGGTATTAAATTAATGTTCACAGAAGATATTTTTTACCTTTAATCTTCTTCAAACGTACCTTTAATTTACTAGGTCTTTTCATATCTTCTTCCTTGCCTCTCCATCCCTTCCTCTGCTCTGACCTCACATTTTTATTCTCCTGAGTCACAAAATCAACTCTTTCAACTCTGAATGGGATGTTAAGTAGGGCCATGTCTGCCTGGGGTGCTGTGTTGCATGTGTTAAACACTCATATTGGCCACAGCCATCTGTGAACTGTGGTGCATTCAATAACCTGTTTTGTTATGTTTGTGAGGAACAATATAACTTTTCTAGCAATTCATTGTGGGACTGAGATGTAGAAGAGCTGCTGTGCTACCAGTTCTAGTATTTTTAATAACCATGAGTTTGGTGATTATGTATATTACATTTAAAACCAATGCAAAATATGGCAACCACATTAATTTCTCATGAGGTTATCTTCCTCCTTAAATGAATTTCCAGATGACAAACCACTTTTCAACAAATACCCCAAATGGGAGAAGGTAAAGCATATTATCTATATGTCATTAATGAATAAATTAGACTCACAACCCAGCCATCATATGCCTGGCTCATGTGGCACATATTTATGTCTTTATTTTAGTACTTGAAAGTTGTTGCATTGATGTGTATTGTGCTACCAAAGGGAACCAGTCATGAGGAGTTACTCTTAATTTCTGTTTCAATCCCAGGTGTCTTAAATCTTGTTATGTGGTAAATTGGCCAGATGGCCTGGGACCAGGCTATTTCAGAAAAGCAGGTGGTTTCTAACCCATGGTTTTGGAAGGGATAGGGATAGATATAAATAAAATATATCCTAGCTGATAGTAAAGAATCAAAAGGACATACTACAAGGGTGTCATGAAGTATTTGACAGTGTCTTGTACATATATACATACCTGTATTATTGTACTTAAATCTACCTTTTAAATGCCTGTTAGGAAAAGCAATCTTTACATAATGCTGAATGGACACCTCAGAACTAGTGATTATGCCTTACTTTTGTGGGAAGAGAAAGTAGAAGAAAGTAGTGAGTTTGCAATTCTTCTGTATCATGAGGCACAGCTGTTTTCTGAAGGCAGCAGTTAAAGTGTGGATGTACTTTACTGGGACTCCAGTTTGATCCCAGCCTTATCTGTGACACTGATGGTGTGAGCCAGGGTTCAGATAATATAGCTATCAGTGTGATGCTCACAGATGTGTTCTCAGATGTGTTGGGGTTGCAAGTTCATAGAATCAGAGAACGGTTTGGGTTGGAAGGGACCTTAAAGATCATCTATTTCCAACCCTCCTGCCATGGGCAGGGACACCCTCTGCCAGAAGTTCTTCCGAAAAACCTTTGTACCAGAGTAAGAATAAAGAAGGGGATTCAATGTGACAGCTTAGGAAATATTTTTAGACAGCAAGAGAAACTTCTGAGGTCAAGAGATGAAGACAACGCAAGTGCAAGGGTTTGACGTTTCTCTCTGCTGGTGGTAGAACAGTAAGTACAGTTTTAGAGCAAGGCAACGCTTTAAAGCTTTGGGCTTTCTAGTCAGACATGGATGGGGATGAGACTCCCTGCTTATATGAAAGTCATGAAGGTAAGCCAGTCAATCTATCTTTGGAGGTAACCTCTGCAGTCCTCATTAATGCTGAAGTATTTCATTAGATGCTAAGGTAGAGAAAATTAGCCCAGTGGGTTTCATTTATACTGTCCCTTGTAGAGTGTGAGAAATACAAAATTAATCACTTTGAAAGCTGTGCCAAAGATCTGTTGCCAAAGAGAGCTGGGTCGGTTTTCTAGTGTACGTGCTAGGATTTAACTTCTGTCAGGCAGGAATGGTGGGCTGAGGTGAAGTGCTTCAACCACTGATCTTCTCCTGGAGTTAGTTGCCTAAGTTAAATCAGAACCTTCTTATGAAAACAGGAGGAAGAGCACTTTTAAGCCAGTGAAGTAGCAGCAGCTTGTAAAATAAAATTCAAGTCCAAGCATAGGGATGTAAAAACCAGCTTCCCAATCCCAAAGCCTCAGCCCTTCAACCCCTGTACTTCCAATATGACACATAGCTTGAAAATCTCCAAAATCTTATTTCTATCTGTTTGTTTGGCTGTTTGCCAGCTGGGGCCTGAAGATACCTACTACACAGAGCCCCACAGGTGGAAGGAGAGCAGAAGGCCTGGTCTGAAAAACGCTGAGGTTTAAGGTCAAGCTTCATGCTGGTTTATCACACTGTCAAGAAAAGAAAGCCACTGTAAATGAGTTTTAAAGACTACAGTAGAGTTTAAGTGTTCTTCACAAGTGTTTAAAGTGGAAGTTTGTGCTGGATAAACAAAGGAACTTTTGTCCCTTTGGGTCCTAGATCCTTATTTACAGCTGACTCCAAAAGACACAGATTTTAAAGTTCAAAAATCACAGTTTCCCATTTCCCTTTGAAGAGGATGTTAATTCAGCTCTTATGTAGTTTAGCCAGGCCGTGTCACCAAAGATTAGGATAAAAAACATATTACACTGATCCATCAATTAATGATTAATTTCCCTTAAAATAAAGAAATAAGCTGTGTATCATCAATCTCAAACTGCCATTTCCATTTCATTATAAATAATACAATACAATACTTGTGTAAAACACTCTTTTTTTGGAAAGCTTCCAGCAAGAAACATTCAGAAGGCAAATCAATAGCATTTTCTACTTTCAAAAAGCTAAATATAATAAATGTGCTTCCAGTAGACACACCTGTAAACCCTAGTCTTCTCCCTTACTCCTCATTTCAGTGCCTGTAGAGAAATTTTGTCAGATTCAAGCTAAGATATAACATATTGGGATATACACTTTACATGTACATCAACTGATTATTCCACCTTAAAAGCCTAGAAAATGAACATTCTAGAATAGCAGAGGACATAATGAAATCTTCATTTTACAGGTTGAATATGGAGTCAGCTGGAATACTGAGTCACTTGGAATACTGGAATACTGAGTACAGCTGGAATACTGAGTTCCAGTTACAGCTGGAATAATGAGCAACATTAAAAGATTGAGAGAAACCTCAACAAAGTTAGGAACTGAATCCATGATTCTTCAGTCCAGCACTCTTAATCAAACACTGTATACAGCCCCAAGTAAAGAGACAGGTATTTCTGCAAGTAGGGGCAAATATACACTCTTTACATTGTTAAAAAATACTCAATCTTGTTAATTATGTACATGTATAAATATATACACATGTATATAGCAGTTTATTTATACACACTAGCATCCCTTTATATTATATTATATTCATATAAAATGGACTTAGAACAAAAAGTAATTTTACAGAATCATAGAATGGTTTGGGTTGGAAGGGACCTTAAAGATCATCTAGTTCCAACCCCCCTGCCATGGGCAGGGACACCTTCCACTAGACCAGGTTGCTCAAAGCCTCATCCAGCCTGGCCTTGAAGATATCCAAGGATGGGTCATCCACAACTTCCCTGGGTAACTTGTTCCAGTGGCTGACCATCCTCTCCATGAAGAATTTTTTCTTGATATCTAATCTAAATCTCCCCACTTTCAATTTAAACCCGTTACCCCTTGTCCAGTCAGTACAGGCCCTTATAAAAAGTCCCCCCCCAGCTTCCGTGTAGCCCCTTTAGGTACTGGAAGGCTGCAATAAGGTCTCCCCAGAGCCTTCTCTTCTCCAGGCTGAACAAGCCCAATTCTTGCAGCTTTTCATCACAGGAGAGGTGCTCCAGCCCTCTGAGCATCTTCATGGCCTCCTCTGGGCTCACTCCAACCAGTCAGTATCGTTATTTTGAGGGCTCCAAAGCTGGACGCAGCACTGCAGTATCGCAGTGGGATCTCCCAAGACCAGAGTAGAGGGGGAGAATCTCCTCCTTCGTCTTGCTGGTCACGAGTCTCCTGATACAACCCAGGATACGGTTGGCTTTCTGGGCTGCCAGTGTACATTCTGGGCTCATGCTCAGCTTTTCGTCCACCAGTGACCTCACTAGTTTCTACGTGCCTTAGCATAGTTTCCAGGATAACCTGCTCCATGATCTTGCCAGGCACAGAAGTGAGACTGACTGGTCTGTAGTTCCCCAGGTCTTCCTTTTTTCCCTTTTTAGAAACGGGGGTTATTTTCCAGTCAGTGGGAACCTCACTGGACTACCATGCCTTCTCAAATATGATGGATAGTGATTTGGCAACTTCTTCCGCCAGTTACCTCAGGACCTGCAGATGCATCTTTCCAGGTCCCATGGACTTGTGCACCTTCAGGTTCTTTAGATGGTCTCAAACCTTGATCTTCTACAGTGAGTAGTTCTCCATTAGGCCCATCCTTGCCTTTGCCTTCTGTGACTTGGGCGGTGTGGTTTGTGCTGTTGCTAGTGAAGACTGAGGCAAAAAAGTCACTGAGTAATTTATAAAAACAGAAAATGGAGGTATGCCAAATATACATATTTATGATGTTTTATTTTGGGTCATGAAGGAGCTCTGACAAATGTAAGCAAATGGTTCTAAAGGTTGTGCCTATTATGTTCAAATTAATTTTCAGTAATAAAATTAATTCAATTAAAAAGGCATCTTGGAAGGTAGAGTATGATAGCCAAAACCCTATCAACTCTAAGACAACACAAATCTAGCAACAGCTGAGCGGCTGCCAAGCCACTATGCCAGTGTGAAGTACAACAGAAATGTGTGAACAACAGATTTGGAAAGAAAGGTAGAAAAAAAGACACCTGTGATTACCATTCTAGCAAGAAGATAGCAGCACAAGGTAGATGGGAAAAACCTCTTGACCTATTTCATTATGTATCAAACACAGCTCTAATGATATCCGCAGGCTGTGTAAAAACAAGAAGGGTTCCCTCTTGTTTCAGAAAAAATCAGCAAGTTTTGGAACTGAGAATTAATCAGGTATCCTTTTTTTTATTTTTTTTTTAATTTTTTTTCTTTCTCTTGGCAGCAAATCCTCTCTCTTTCACAGTGAACTGACAAGGATCTCCTAATCTCCCCATTGCTTCTGGGACTCATTTAAAACAGCAGAGAAAGAACAAGAGAAATAAACTTTATTTAGAAAGCCAGGTGAAGCTACCATGGAAGTTTTGCTTTTCCAGTGCTCAGATCTCCTTACTCCTATGCTCCAGTGGACACAGATTTTGTGGGTCCAGCAGAGTCCTAGAACACATCCCAACACTTTCGAAGATATTGACTAGAGAGGTTTGTATCCCTCTAGAATTAGTTTGACGGGGGATCTTCCTCTTTTCCTCACACCTCATCTGTGAAGGTTACCTACTTTTGAATGCTTGGAAAACAGCATGATTTCTTCCACTGTACTCTTGCTGGCTAACACCAAGTGGGAAATTCAGTTGAATTATTGCACAAGGGACATAGTCTTGCTGCAGGTGGCACTAAGCCACTGGCCTTGGGACAACATCAAGAGGAGGTCAGATTGGTACTGGTATGTTTTAATACAGTCTCTCTCATGGATTTCAGTGCTGTCTGCTGAGGCATGGGAACAGAAGAGCAACCACATTTGATTCTGTGACTGGACAACATTTTTACCGTGCTGGAGATGGGTCAGGTACCGACAGTAGTACAGCTCAGTATTTACCTGCCTGCCAGACAGCCTCCACTGAATGTATCTGAGCGAGCTAACTTGAAGGGAGGTCTAATATAGCTTTGTGGCAGTGCACTAGCAGTGGATCCAGACAGCGACAGCTAGGCTGGAACTACCTGCAGCACTCACTGGAGTTCAGCACAGGGGCAACCACACAGGTAATGTCCACAGTAGGTTGAAAACTGGAATTAAGATAGGCAGTCTGCTACAGATATGGTATATTCTGTATGTACTATACAGCTGACTGTATATACACTCTACTCGGCACTTGTCAGGCCACATCTTTGGTCCCTCCAGTTCCAAAGACACAGAAAAACTGGAGTCAGTCCAGGGAAAGATTAACAAAATGATCAGTAGGTTGTAGAACTTGACATGTGAAAAATGGCTGAAAGAGTAGGGTTGTTCAGCCTGGGAAAGACAGGGCTCAGGGTGACCTAATCATAGTCTGCCAAAATAAATCAGGAGGAAGGCAGGCTGTGTGCATGGCTGCATGGAGTCAGGACAACAGGCAGGCAGCACAAGATGCTTGAGGGGACATTCTACCTGGATATAGGAAAGAAAACTTTCCTTCAGCCAGGATTATCACCTTCTGTGAGAGGCAGCATACTCCTCACTATTGTGAGAGAAACTCCCCTAGACAAATCCCTGCCTCTGCCATGGTCTTGCTGACATTTCCCTCCCCCCACGGCTCAGTTTTTCATGTCCAGTCTATGACTATGAGAGGGAGACAGACTAAAGTGTTACCTGCTGGTGTGAATTGCTTTGAGATCTCAACATACCGTTCTGGAAATAGGTATGGGGTATATTATTATTTTTTATTAATGAACAACTTATATTTAAAATTTGAATGTTTCTATCCTCAGCAAATGCCTATTTAATAAGTGAGTCAGTAAATTGCTCTAAGTGGCATCTGTCATAAGTGGTAACAATCATTACACAAGCATTTGTCCAGCTCAGTCACAGATGGTTATTCATTTATACCATTTATGGGTAAAAAGTAGAAGTGATTTGGTCACGATCATGAAACAGCTGGCACCTATAGCTTTGGTACTACTGGCACTGAGAAACATCACAGAACCTGCAACTTGTGTTGCAAATACATATGCCAGATATGTATTTATGGCTCTTCAACTATTGAAAAACACTAAAAACTATACCTATGTACTGGAAAGGGTGAAGACAATAGTACAATATAGTTTAATACTTCTGGAAAAATGGCATTATTTTGTATAAAGGGTTGAGTTTAATTAAACACTTAGGTGCATTTTTTAAAAGATATTTTTGCAAATTATGCTTAATTTCTCTTGTCTTAAACGTAAGAGGCATGTAAGATCCCCAAATGACTATGTAAAGTGAGAGCGGGGAATAATTGAAGCAGCTGTTGGGCTGCCTAGGGCTAAATAATCTGTGAAAAAGGTTCTTGCAATGTAAATTCCACTCCATTTTTCTCTACCTACAATTCCCAATCCAAAGCTCAACAGAAGTTTTATAATTCTTCAGCAAGCTTCACCCACTGCAGGTGTAGCAAAGATCTCATTCTTCAAGCAGATCTATTCTGAAGACAAGTTTTGCCACTCTACTGAAGGATTTCACTCTTATTGGATGAGTGTATTTTTATACTAAGGAAATTGTTTTCCAGTGTTTTGGTACTTTTGATCTTGTTTGTGAATTGTTTTTTTAAAATATTCTTAATTTCCTCTGTGTTTTGGGTTCACACAGTCTTAGTTCCCTTTGATCATTTGTCCCCAAGCACTTCAGCTGCCATCTAGATTACAGTAGCAAATCCCATTATACTCCCACAGCTAAACCTCTCTGCTATTTCTTCCAATTGGCTATGAAATCAGATAACTTTCCACTTTGTCCTCTGCATATCCTCCCTGCCCTTCAGAGGAGATGCCCAGACTCACAGGACAGGTGGAAAACATTCATATGTCAGTTTAGCCTAGAGCTCTATAGCTTTGCTTATGGCCCTATACAGGGCACTGGTTTTATTCTTCTAAATAAAAGTATGTGAGTCTGAGTCCCTTGAAACTAAGACCTAAACCCCAATTTCCATGCTTCCAGGACTAATGCTTTAGCCCCTGTGAAGTGTAGGACAGAGAAGGGCTTTCAGGAAAACCTCCCTTTTTCATTTATTGTTCCTGGCTTAAATGTCCTCCTGCTCTACAGTTGTGTATCCCCACCCATTGCACCTAGATAAATTTATTTTTCATACACAGGTCTTAGGCATTTAACATGAGTATCTGAATTTGCAACCTGGCACAGGTATGTGCCTGCTAACTCCAAGTATTGTCACAATTAATCCTAGATCCACAGAAGGATCTTTAAAAAAATCCCGTAACCCACATGACACCTCTTCTGTAGAGCACGGGAATCAGTCCAGTGCAGCACCTTAACCATGGCTACCTTTACCTCTTGTTCACTCTTTTCTCTATAGACACACTCAAATTTGAGTGTGAGGGGCCATAACCTATGTCCCCACATGTCATTACTCTTGGTTCTATTTTGATCTCTGTTAAACAGCAAATAGTATCACAAAGAGAATTAAATGTAATAACGTCAGATTGATGTATTCATATACCACAATGTAACAGTCTAGCTTTGTCACAGAATTGCAAATACATTTTTCTGCCCATGTAATGTCATAAATGCTTTCTGTTCTAGCTGATCTTTCTATAACATTTGTTTAATCATGAACCTCCACTTAGCTGAACACTTTTCAATAGCTGCTCCTTACTGTGGCTATTTTTCATACTATATAATGTTGAAGATGCAAGATAAATATAATTTTCTTACAAAATTTCACAGACAGAATGATAATTGCTTCCCCTTTTGTTTTTCAGTACAGCAGATCAAGAGTTGTTCTGAGGAATGAAAATCACAGTAATTGTATCTGTGGATACTAGCCATGAATGCAGAATTCAGTTTTAGAGAATACTGATCTTTTAGAAATTTTAATTATTTCCAAATTCCCCATAAAAATTATCCTCAGGAGTTATTTCATGTACTTTATATTCTGTCTTGAATGTTCTGGTTCAGATCACAGCTCCCAGTATTGGTAAATTAGTCACCCGTATAAATACTCATCTTTGCTTCAAAGACAAAGGGGTGTTATCTAATGTGAAAAAATAAGGGTGATGAATAGCAACAGAAGTGTCACTACTTCACAACAGGTTTATAGCAAAGGAAAAATAATCAGGACCAGGTAACACTGACTTCTGATCTGTGCATTTCTCAAAAAACTCCCTGCCACTGCAGTGACGGAAGTCTCTATTCAGTGTGATCCTAGTGAAATGCAGACACCTCCGCTCCCGCATCCCAGTCGTAAGGAAAGATCCGGAAGATGCAGCTGCAGCGATGCAGGCGCTGCTCTCGCACGCCCTGAACCTGCACTGTGGCTGTTGCTGCAGGAGCGTCAGCATGCTGTGGGTGCTCCAGCTGCAGCTGCTGGCGAAATCCGCAGGGACCTGCAGAAAAACTGGCACCTCGAAAAACCTGCCAGTGGTGTGTAACTGCTGGTGTGCAGCTGAGAAAGAAGGCTATGGCACAAGTACCAGAACCCCTCGCTGGAGGTTTTGTACCAATCGATCTCTCTCTTTCCATGCTATGATGTATCATTCCTGTCTGGAATCATACCACTGCTGCTAATTGCACCAATTTTGTCGAAAACAGAAAAACAAAGACAGGAGTAATAAATATGCTGTATAGTGATAACTATGAAATGTGTGTAATTTCCCTCAGAGTGAATATGAATCTTTTCCACTAGTTCTCTGCAGCATTTGAAGACTGTGTTTCTGTTTGGTTTATTAAATGACTTTTTTCCCAGGTATGCTTATACTGCACAGCTCCGGTAGCATTCGCTTCCTTGTAAATCTAAAACCAATTAAGTGGACTGTTTTAAGCTGCATGTCAGCCTTTCTCCCCTCTTCCCCTTTCCTCCGGCATGTCCCTTTCCCTGCCTAGCTGCCTGCTACAGCTCACAAGCTGCGCGTTACCGGAGCCCATTTATTGACACATCACCTGTGCTCAGTGCTGGTCCTTGGCACAAATTCTCCCTGAACTGTTAACACTTATCCCGTGTATGAAAGCTCAGATTTCTCTTGTTTAACATCTCAAGTCTTTGCTTTCATCAGTTGCCATTGCCCGTGGCTCCCTGGAGGAGGGTGTAAGAAAGCATATCGTGATATGAGTCCTTTAAAACAGTACCTGGAAGTGCTTAGATACTGTAAGGCTACAGCACACTATAAGAGCCTCTATAGACTAAATAAAGCATGGTCATACATCACCATCAGTAGTACGTATTTCACCCTCCACATTCAAGGCCCAAGAACTTGGTTTACTCTCACACCGTCCATGCAATGCTAATTGCAGGCAGGGATGAGGTGACATGCGAGAGTTTCTCATGTAAGACTTTTATGGTACTGAAATTACCTTAAATATTTTGAAGCTGGTTAAATCTTTGGGGTAAACAGTGCACATTAAAAAACACTAATTGTATAATAAACATTTAAAATACATTGTATTTTAAAAATAGCCTGGTTATTAGCATATCTAAATTATGCACTTCTATAAACTCTAAGTAGATAATATGAATTTTAATAAGAGCATCTTTTTCCATGATAAAAGGGAAAAGACTTTTAAAAGGATGTAACTTTTTACTAATTTGTTTCCTTCATTCTGATTTCTCAGCTAAATAATGAACTATATTAGAAAAATGCTTTATTACATATTTGCCCAAGAGAGACCTGAATGGCTCAATAGGAACTGCTTGTTCTTTCAAAGAATAGCCAAGTCAAGCTAATTAAATTCCAGGCTGAACTAGCTCGTCCAGGTCAACTCCAACTGAATTTCTCCTCAGAAGGGAAAGTTCATTAACTCTACTCGCTCATCAATAATTTCCCATAAATATCATTACTTTCATAATGACATTATGCTGTTCTTTAAAAGTGCTGTGAAGAACATGAGTGCTGGAAGTCCACTGATAGTTCAGCAACAGATAATGCAACAAGAAAATTAGCAGCCTATGCACAGGGTCCATCTGAAAGGTTCCATTGCTTGATCTGGTCCAACTCAACTCCAAGTTGATTGGGATAAGTTGCTTCCATGATGCAAGTGGGCAGAGCAGAGAAAAGCCTCCAGCAGGCTGAAAGGAAATAATTAGTGACTCAGGCTCTGATCTCACACTAGGGGAGAGCAGCATCATTTGGCATGGATGCTCTTCCACTCCTTTTGACTCCCTCCTGGGAAATAATTATTATTGGAAGTCCTAATAGTCCTGTTCCAAATAATCGGCTTTCAGAAGTAGGTTAAGCACACAGCATATGACAGTTCAAAGAATTTTATGCCAAGATGTAAATAGCTGTCAAATGTCTCTGCCTTAACTCTGAAGTATTTCCATTCATGTCTGTGTTGGGGTAAGTCCTGACTACCAACTCCTGGAACTTCCTTTCCTTTCTCCTCCTTATACCCTGGAAAGAAAGCTATCTCCAGAGGGAGTTCATCTGGGAAGGATAGAGTTGGACAAGATGATGTCCAGGACTCCAAGTAATACCATAGCACAAACCTGCAGCATAGTGTAGCCGACTGTGCTTAAGCCAATGTTTAAAGCTTTTTGAACAAGGCTTCTTAAATTTGTAGGAAGTACTGCTGAGGCAAAATTAATCTCTGCCTTCAAACTGTCTTACTAACAGGCAAATTCACACAAACACAACTGGGCTAAGGTGATGAAGCATCCATTCCTGCAAACTCTCACTTCATTCAACATAAAGTGAGTTCTCATACTTGAAATGGGAATGGACTATTTTATAAAGATAAAAATAGTAAACTTAATGATCAGGATAGCATTGGAAATTTTGAGGAACTAGTCCTATGAGAGGGGGACTTCCAGAAGTCTACTCCTTGTTTTACCACCTCTGATTTCTGAGCAATATGCTTGTACCCTTGTGAATCATTACTGTGATATAAATATCTCTTGATTCGACCTGTGAGATTATCTGCTGTGAGAACATATGTCATTTAGTAGAGCAGCTGCAAGTGTGAATGTTTTGACCAGACTTAAGGAAAAACAAAAAATAAAAATAAAATTAAAAAAAAAATGACACCTTGGACTTTGCTTTTACTATCTAAATTCAGGACCTGGGACAATATGCTGTGTTAATGACAAAGCCCCTATTATCTTCCAGCATGAAGAGTCGAAGTGTGAAATTGTAGAAATTGTGTTAAGAATAAGGTAGAAGAATCACCATGTATTAGGATATGGTCAACATGGGCCATACCAGGCAACACATATCCCTGTCTAAGTCTGATGCTGTAGAGTTTTTATATTTTCAAAGTTGAAAATTCATAATACTCAAGTCATTTCTGGTTAGAGAATTAGTTCCATAGGTGATTAATTGTGGACTGAAAGATCTTGCAGAAAAGAAGTACAGCACTCTGAGCAGGACAACAGTAAAGAACTGTGTATGAAGACCAAATATTTTTAGATCATATCATTGTCTTCTGATGTGTGAATCAAAAATATCATCCTTCTAATTTGACACTACTACTAACAAGGTCTCTGTATGGAGTGTCCCTGAGTTAGTTTTTATAGATTACATGATTTTATGGCTACTTTATCCTCTTGGTTCAATTCCTTTTTATTTTCTCACATGAGAAAGAATATTGGCCAGTTCTTGTAGGCTAATAAATGTAATTCCTTATATCATAATCACATGTCATTAAGGGAACAGTGTTGATTATGATTGCATTGCCCAGTCTGAGCAACCTAAACATTTCTAGATAAGACCTTTAGATATTCCTAAAATGTTTAAAATAAAGTTAGTAAACTTATTTCTGTAATTAAAGTGGGGTAAAAATTAATCCTTGATTAATATACAGGTGGAATGGAGAAATGCAATTGGATGAAGTTGCAATTCTACATAAAACATTGCTATTAAACTATATATTTTTCTAAAAGGAGTTGTGTCCTCAAACATCTACTAATACATCCTGTTCTCAGAGAGGATTGACATACAACATACGTAATTTGACAAATCAGTCTGGAGAAGGTGTATGGCCAGTTAGAACAATCCTTTTTCTTCTTAGCCATGCAGTCAAAGCTCAGTCATAAAATTCAATGGTGATATTACATTCAATTTAATTACTAGATTCACTCTTAGCAAAACTTGTCAGATCTTCACATTCGCCCTTTGTTTGTATGCTTTCATTTACTACATTCTCATCCTGAGCACTGTTTTAGTGTTGACTCGATCCAAGGTCCTGTGGATTTCTGGCTGAGGTTCTCAAAGCACTTCCACTGAATTCAGCAAGAAAGACTGCAGTCTGAGGATATCAGAATCAGGCCACAGAAAGAATAAGAGTTATATTAGCAGAATTATGGAAAAAATAACTCCTTAGAGTTATATCTATGGTCATGGTCTGTAACATCTACAGACATATGTATAAGAAATTATTACTAAAACTTGGCAACATGATACGCTATAGGATGTGTTCCCCATATTCTTTGAAGGGTATTATTTTTAGAAGACGATGGCACATGTTCTACAAGGACCACCCTGAGCAGCAAGCAATAGCTGGCAGCAGGTGAGGCTCATGCTTAGAAAAGCCATCTGTTCCTGTAACCTGCATCAGCACTCACCAAGCGGCATCTCTCTGACTCTGCAGGCAAAAGCATGTGAGTTCCAATCCTTCACCAGAAAATGTCTCCTTGGAGAAGCTGTGAATGCCTTACCACGCACTTGTTTAATGATATCAGATTGCTCTTCCCAGCTCACTAATGTTTCATTGTTCTTTTAATTCTCTGAGGATGAAAATAGACTAAAGGTGTTTTAGTTCTGGAAGGAAAAGCCTGTTAGTAAAAAAATGATGCAACTTCACTGAAATAAGTTAATTTACCGATATCGATATGAATTCTTTACTCAAGAAGGAACCTTTATTGAGGATTCATTACAAAGAGAGCCACAGAATACAAATGGGGTGGTGAGATAGGATAATGAACATTTGCACCATCTCTGATAACAGGATGACGTAAGAGTTCATACCTACGTGTCAGGTCATACCTTGGAAAATGAGAGTTGCTGATGTGTTTTCATCTGTTATTCACCAATAACAATTGTATACAACAGGCATAAGCAACTTAATTGCAACTAATTACTTAAACTCAGGAGTGTTTGAAGAACCCCTGTTCACCAATTATCAAGATCATTCAAGACAAAAGGAGTCGAGTACATGACCAACTCTCTTAAGAATGTATTTTTAATTAAATTTGCATCATGGACTAATTAGCAGACATACTTACACTATCTCTAAAAATCTATTGTGTGTTCAAAGAACAAGTAATTTGGAGGATGTTACTGCACTCTATGTGGATAGCAAAGACATTGAATCCTGCTCTAGTATCAAAAATCAGAGCAACCCTGTATATGGAGAAGTAAATTCACCATTATAATAATAAGGACATCACAGAGATTGCATAGCTTTTGTTTAAGAGGCATTTGGACAATACCCTTAATAATATAACTTGGTCAGCCCTGAATTAGTCAGTTGGACTTGACAATCATTGTAGGTCCCTTCCAACTGAACAGTCTATTCTATTCTATTCTATTCTATTCTATTCTATTCTATTCTATTCTATTCTATTCTATTCTATTAATAGATGTGTGTTACAATGCAACAGCATTACAATCACTGGAACACAGCAAAGTTGTCACTTCATTTTGCTCAATCATTTTGAAGCCCTGGAACTGGTGTTGTCTTTATCCATTCTTTTTTCTTTACTTTTTTTTCCTGCAAAAAGCACGTGAAATCACCATGGTTACATCATATTCCTGTCTCCATGTTGCATCACAAATGTCAAGCAGGAGATCTGAAGTTTAACAAGGACACTAGTCAAAACCAAGGCGTAAAACTTGGATTGTGTCATACAGGCATGAACCACATAAAGCCATGTCATCTAGCTTTAGGAAGCGTAACATTTACAGCCTGGGAAAGGAGGTCTCAGAGCCACAGTAACAAGGGCTCAGAGATCATTGGATGTGTGTGCAGCAACAGCTGAAGTAAAACAACAGAACCCTGAGCAACACAAGGAAGGATATTGCGATGACAACTCATAAACCTTTGGAACACCCCTATCCTGATTATGGTGTGTAGTTCTGGTTTCTCCACACCAAGAAAGACAGAGTGGAGGTAATGGAACTACAGAGAAGGTTATCTAAAATGAGTAAGAAGATGAAGCCACCTGATGAGCAGAGAGAAGAAAGGCTGAAACTTCAGTTTGGCAAGGGGAAGACTGAAGAGTGATATATTCGGTATTTACAAGAACCCTGAAGAGAAGAATAATTCATTGTACTATACAGAAGACCTCAGAAGGTCATCTTCTGACTTCAGGAGGTCATCTAGTTTGACCTCCTGCTCAAAGCACGGCAACACCAAATTTAGAAGGTTGTAGATTAGGTGAGCGTGGAACTGGCATTCACTAAGCCCAGTAATATTACAAACAGGGAGAACTAAAACTGATTGGAAACAAGTTTAAAACAGGGAACAAAAAAAAAAAAGAGCCTTTTTTTAGACAGAAACTAATGAGAATTTCTGTTAAGATAGGTTATGGAGGCTGATAATTTAAGCATGTTCAAAAAGCTGTTAGACAAATTCATGGACAACAGGTGCACAGTCAGATTCCTAAAGCAATATGCAGGGATGGACCCTGTAACATCCCTAATCTAATTCTGGGAGACAGTAAGAGAGGAGGCCTGCAGAGAGTGGGGATACTCACCCTCTCTTCCCAAACAGCATCTCTAACAGACACTCTTGGGAACAGGATAGATGGAGCACTGGAGTCCTGTTATTGGTAAATCCTTTTGGTTTTATGCTTTCTTGAACAGCTGAACAGCTCTGCTGAGGAGCTTATGTGCAAAACAGACTCAGAACATTTTGAGGGTATTTTTTGCCTGCCGTGCCCTATATATGTCTGAATCACTATTTATCCTAGAGCTTTAGAAACAGAACAGGCTTGCATGGGACTATATAATCATAGGTCGATGTCCTTTCCCTGCATTGTTCAGGGCACCAAAAACCATGAGGCTGAGATGATGTAATACTGTGTTCCCGGCTGCAGGATGTGCCATGTCTCCCGTCTTACCTAAGTTATGCAAGGACAGTGGATTCATCCCAGCCTTGCTATTTCTGCGCTTATATTCTGGCAGACTCTAATCCTAAATGAAAAGTGAATGACTCTCCTGCAAAGATTGCCATTTTCTGTTATTTCCAAAATAATATTTTTAAAATTAGTTTCTCAGAGGATTCAGCAAATAATTCTGCATACTGTGAGATCTGGTCATTTCAGTTTACATATATAAAACAGATCTGCTCCTTTTGGATACAGCCTAGCCTTTTGGATATGTATTGACTTGCACCTTGATCAATAAGATTAAAAAGTCTGCTTCTTGCCTTCTAGAAGAAAAATATTTTAAAAGCTGTGATAAATGTTCTGTATCTAAAACTAAAAATGAACTCTCTCCTAGATGTGGATAAACAATTTCCTAGGCAACTCACAAAAAATATTACATACAGATATACTACTGAAGGCTTTTAATTTTTTTAGGACTTTCATGCTTTCTTTCTTTTAAGTAGTGAAAACTTATTTCAATTACATATAGGGAAAAAAAAAAACTAAAGGATAAATCTTGCAGAAATACTGAAATGGAAGTTTTTATGTAGTTTTTTTCTCAAATTTTGTTAGGCAAGATAAAGTTCACAGTACATTGTGGGTGTCAGAGATTACTTCATGTCTTATGAATATAATCCTTACAGTTAAAATAAATACCTAATTACTAGTAAAAGTTTTTTATGATGAGAAGTTAAGTTGAGCTACTGGCTAATAGAACCACGCTTGTGTGTTTGACTAGGGGAACTTCCACATACTGCTTAGCGACCTGGATGGGTATCTTCAAAGGCATCGCTGGATATGTATACCCTTCAGAACACAAAATAGACGATCATTCCCTGAACTCCGGGATCTCTCTTTTCCCTTTTGTCTCCTCCGCTTGTTCTGCCTGTCTCACTGGAGGAGAGGAGCCCGTTCCTATTGCTTACACTAGTTTACATTTGGGCTGTCAGCGACCTACTTTCACCAGATGCAGAGAGAACAGCCCATCCTTTTCCTGGTGGTTGGCATACCCCTCTCCAAAATAAGGCCTTTACATTGAAATCCTGCAAGTTCCCTGTCCCAGACAGGCCTGAAATGGAGCCCTCTCAGTGCGGTCAGTGCTTCCAACAGCAGGCTGCACAAGCCCCGGGTGGCCGTCACCACCTTACAGGTATCTGTGGCAGTTCAAGCTGTGAATGCCACTTCCCCTAATTGCCTGGTGCCTGGCTGCTGGTCCCTGCCAGAGCCTGGCAGACAGCTGGGCCTGGCCACAGCCCTCAGTCCTGCCATGCCTGTCTGCTGCTTTAGCTTCAGGACCCACCTCTGCAGCAGGAGTTTTGCTCCCAGAGCACTTAGCTGTCAGGTCTGCAAACTTTGCTGCAATAATGTCTACATCTGGTTTTAAATATAGCCCATGGGTTTCGTTGGCTTAATTTCCACTGTAAAACATCAGAATAACATTAGGATCCTATCACTGAGGTTAACTACATTAAAGATAGTAAGAAATGCAGCCATTCTAGTCCATTCTTGCACGGTGATGTACATCCCCAAGACAGCTAGACTCTCTGTCCATACATTTTTGTGCAAAGGAACTAGCCTACCAAAAAAAAACCCTCCATCCAGCTAAGCAAAGCACAATTAGGCACTTCAGTGAAAGAAAGAGGATCCTGTTTTCTGCAGGAAAGCTTGTCACAGATTGAGCAAGAGGATGTGCTTTCCCCAGCGCTAAGCCAGCCTACTCCAGCGTGCTTTTAGCCAGCCCTGTGCTGCTGAAGGTGCCCTCTGGAATTCTGTCATGGTTTAAATCCTATTTCACATGCTGCTCAGTGATAGTCTTTTTGGGTCAGCATAATGCTGTGGGGTTGTTTGATTGGAGTTTTTTTCCCTATGATATCCGTGTTTTGAGTCCTCTTTTTATTCTTTTGGCCTAGCCTTAAAAAGCCATAGTGTGAACTTTTATGGCTATACAGATGTTATTTGATCTAATCTCCTCTTCTGCCTCCTACACTGCAGTTTCTACTTTGACCAACCATTCTAATTCAGTAATGTGTACCCTACCATAAAATGGTGTGGCTGTTCAGTGAGTGATGCTTCTATGCTGGTCTTCTGATCCTCTTTACCATTTACCTAGAAATTGGGGGAGAATGATAAAGCTTCTCATAACTTGCTAAAACTGTCACCTAAGAACTGGTTGACATTCATGTATTTGAGTTTTTTAATGTTCCTGTGGAAAAACGGGACATACTGTGGCCAACTCTGGCTGCAATCCCCTTTGATTTTTGTTCTCTTTGATCTCTGTCCCAACACAAAAGGTCACCCATTAAACATCAGAAATACTGAAGCTTTTGTTCTCTCAAGATAGGCAGAAATATATGCACTTGAGGAGCCTGTGACTTTTACCATATCACAGATGTTTTTTCATCTAGAAGCTCTGCTTGGACTCCTGATACTTCAGTCAGCAACTACTTACTCTGCAGACATTTCTGTGAATTACAGTCAAAGCAATTCTGGAGTTCAGTACCAAGTAATGGGAGGATGGAGAACACCAATCTTTGGTTTTAAGGACAGCTCTCAGGGAAAGTCCTGAAATGGTTTGTATTTACAGGACAGCCTGAAAACAGCCAAGGAAGCTATGCCACAGCATTATCTCCTTCCTGAGCTTTTAGACAGTTCATGGAACTGATGAAAAAGAAAAATAAAAGCAGCCTTTTCTCCTCCTTCTTGCATGCCACATTTTTACTGCTCTGCAAGCACAGCCAGCTGAGGTGTCAGAGCTCTGCAGAGCTCTGGGAGCACCAGCAGCCTCCCACGCTCAGCAGAGACGTGTGCCTCAAGAGGCCAACCAAGCCCACGCGAACCCTCCTGCACAACCCACGGTGCATGTTTCTCTCATTGACTGGAGAGAAAGGGAAGATGGCTAAAGACAAGACCCCTGCGGGCCTAAATTAAGTGAAGGAAATCCATGCCTTAGATTTCAGGTTTTTCAAAGAGCTCTTACTCAGCCTTAATTTGCAAGTCAGGGGCTACATTCATTTGCAAGCATGTGACTAAAATTTACTTGGCAGACAATTCTACTTGAACAACCTACATTTCATAGCAAACCTAAGGAAAGGAAAAAACTTTTTCTCTGCACAGTTTGTCTCTAGGAAAAAATTAAATTAACCTCTTTTCAAAAAAGGTTTATAAAAAGTTGACTGATACGTTGCAAAATCAACAGCATGTTTGTTGCATTAGCCACAAAAATGGTGTTAGAAATCATTCTCAAAAGTTAGCTACAGAACAGATAATGAAAGGAAAGACAAAAAAAAGTTGAGCATGCCCAGTTGCCAGTTGTATGTTGCTGCCTTAAGGCCCAGTCATCAGTTAACACTAGATATGAAACCGTCTCTGCAAATACATTCCTGCAGAATCTTAAAATGAATAATTGTTTCTGCAGTGGGGCAGGCTACAACTTCTACGTATGGAAACTTCAGCTGATTTTAAAGCCTGAGTTATGACTGGATTGTCTCTTATGACCTAGGCCCTA
Organism: Eurypyga helias; assembly: GCF_000690775.1. NCBI lineage: Eukaryota > Metazoa > Chordata > Aves > Eurypygiformes > Eurypygidae > Eurypyga > Eurypyga helias. The sequence continues at coordinate 31,154 of NW_010228154.1, forward strand.
TGTTAAAGTGGCAAAAACTGGCTATTCTCCATCTCTGTCACAGAGTTCCTGCCAGTCTGCACAGCTGATTTTCTCCAAGGATGTCAGTGCCAGCTAGTATAGCTTCTAGCACCACTAACAGCAGCCCAAAGGCTGAGGTGACTTACTGTGGGGCTCAGAGGCAATGTATAACCATTTCAGCTCAGAAGGACACAGACAGAGAGACCCTGTGCCTCTGCCTGATAGAAAGTGAGAGTCTGGGGGTGGCCAAGAAAGGGGAAGAAGAGGAAGGTTTTTCTTCAAACTTTAGCTGCTGAAAAAGAGCATAAGAAGAGAATTCATCGTTGTGAAACAACTGTGCAACAAGAATCTTATTCTTTGTTCAGTGGAGTGAAATTTAGGAGCCCAGAGGCAAAAGAGCAAGATAACATCTGTCCTCAGAAGCTTCAAATTCTGTAACCAGGAAAAAGCCCTCTACAACTGTCTAGCATGGGGAGTCAGGACATTCAAACCAGACAGAGCTTTGAAGGGATTTGCTGTTCTCTTTAAGTGAACACACCAAAAATACCAGGAGAGCTATGAATTGCTAGGTCATGATTTATGACTTTTTAAAGAGAAAACTAAAGTAGGACAGAAAAAAAAAAAGTTTGAAAATAAATCTCTTCCTTGCCTGATATGTCCTTGAAAGTTGTGTCTGTTACTCCAGTCATATTTGGAGTCTAGCAATTTTTGGAGGCTTCCTGAGCTGTAAGAAATTTGACACACTCCCTCCTGCATCCCTTGGAAATTCCCTGTGGCCTAGCTATGGACACTCCCAGATCTCCTCAGAAGTTGCCTGGTCTCTGTTTGTACTTTGGTCCATTTTCTTCTATGATCCACTACCCCCTTCCCACCCCACACTGAAAGTCAAAAGTGATTTGTTTCCTCTGTGGAGCAGAGATCCAAACCCTTGTTCAGCAAGGACAACCCTGACACTGCAAAAACTGGCAATCTGTTCCCAGTTTTTCTCAGCAGCTCTGCCTCTTCACCTCATGCTATACAAGCTTTTGTACACAGATGTCCAGGTTCATCCCACCTCATCAAAATGCGCACACAGCAAAGAGAGATTCCCAAAGTCATCGGATCTTACATGGTGTGAAACATCATCTTGAGGTGCTTTTGCCTTCCCCCTGACTGTAGAGGGAGACACAGATAACTACACTTCAAGCCTTTGGCGTGCACTGCTGTGTCTAAAATTAGATGAGATTCATTTGGGCCATATTAATTATTCCACAGAGACATCTCAGCATGAACACTAGTCGCATTTCGTGCCACATCGACTACCCACCCATTAACCAGTTATTTTCAGAGTTGGGGAGATCCTTCTGGATACATTTATTCTCTCAGAGGCATGGCATATCATATCTGTTTTTTTCTGGCAGCATATGGCTTTGATTTGCACATTTTACACATATCTTTGAGAAATCCTGCTAAGCTTGAATACTGAGGTGTGAGGAATGTGGTAATTTAAGGGTACATATACAAGAATAGCACACTGTGGTGACACCTGTCACTTCTCCTTTTGACCCATGGTACAAGAATTAGACATAGAGTCATTTAGGTTGGAAAAGACCTTTAAGATCATCAAGTCCAACCAAAGTATTGTTGAATAAAGGTTCACTACACAGATAACATTACAGCACTATCAGAAATACAAGAACTTGCTTTGGTCTGGTGGGTACTGCTGGTGATAGAAATTGTGTCCAACTCTTCACCAAGTAAATTCACTCACCCTCAGGAGCAAAGTGGCTTGTAAACTACAGCCTGATGTTATCGGAGGATTCTCCAGTAAGGCCAGCTTTTTAAAGACACCTGTAGGATAACCAGGATTAGCCTCAAAAGGTTAAGCTCAATAAGAGATTTAGGCATATATCTGACATAGAAAAAGATGTTCTTTCCAGCAACTGCACCCCAGTGTAATCTTGCACTTGCAACTTCCCCAAGCCCTGCTGGTGCCTATATCTATGCTATTATCATAGAAATGATTAATCCTCACACTGGATTCTCCCTGCCCCACTCCCATGTGAAGCCAGGTCAATTGGGTTTTAAAATATTCCTCAGATTAAACTTTCTGCAAAAGATTATGACGATTGAACATCCTGGATCACACCTGTGTCCATTTTAACCAATTGCCAGAGCACTTACCGGGCAGGTAGGTTTTTATTCCTTTTCTCTCTGATGGTTTCAAAGCAGAGACTTAGCCATGCACACCAGAACTGATTTCTAATTCTCCAAATCCTTGGGGTTTTTTATGATAAAATTACCCTGCATTTTTCATTTTTATATCCTTTCACTTAATTTCTTTAATTACTGACAGAGCTGGAGGGAGAGAGAAAGGTTGACTTTTTAGGCTTTAGGTTGAGAAGTACTATGAGTACTGAGACAAAAGAATCAGATGCACTTCCCAGTTCCAGGGATCAATTAAATACCCAAAACAGAGCAATCTCCATGTAGTTATGGGGTGTTGTGCATCCTTGCACTTATGGAACTTCCTTACACATACGCCTTTTTGCAGAAAGTCTGGCCATAATATGCAGAGGTCTCTTATTGTCCCCCATGAACTCCCTAAACATCAGCTGTATACAGACTTCCCTTTGGGGAAGGCTTGATTTTGTGGTCTTTGTTGTTTTAGGGTTTTTTTCCCTGCTTTGAACACTGAACTCCAGAAGAATTTTAAACAGTGGCACTAAGCAATTCTGGCAAATTTTCACTCATTTTGTGGCTTTTATTTGCCTAGACTTTTCCCTGTAGATATCAGGCATTGGAGGCTCAGCATCAAGGTTTCCACAAAGCAGAACACACAAGGGTTAAGCATTTCAGCACTGAGCTTTGTAATGTTGAGGTTCCTTTGCAGATTTATCTTCAGGCGTACTGTGAACTTGAGTCCCCTGTAGCCTTTCATAAAAGGCTATAGAAGTAATGCAGTTTGTGAGAGTCTGATAAACAAGGAAAGCTATGTACTAAAATCTGAGCCATTTTGAAGTATAAGCCTCTGGAAATACCTTTAAAAAATAAATCTAAGACAAAAAACCAATGACTTCTATATTGTTTAGATATACATTCTCTTAACAAAAATAAAACTTCTTCAGGAGCAATTCAGGAACTCTGAATGTGTTATTCTCTTTGTCATGGTCTTCTGTAAGTCAATCTGACAAAGCAATACCACCAAAATCAGCTGGTCTCAGATGAGCTAGAAATGCATAGGTGCTCTGTTCTAGACAGTGGTGCCTTTAAATATACCTCCTTTAACAATTCTTTAGAGGTAACAATAAACAACAAAATAAATCCAGCAAGCTCTGTGATGAGATATAACAGATGGGACTGCATAAGGATTTTAGCTGATGCGACACAAAAGCATTGCTCCCTGCTACTTCTGAGGAAGGAGCCCATGCCGACGCACAGCTTTGCTGATTTGGCTTCCAGGTGGAAGCGAGGAAATGTTCCTTCCTCAGAAGAAATCACAGCCACTATCATTTCAAAACAAAACACTCATTAGTAATCAGGCTCTGAAAATCCCTTTACACTGAGTTTTGGTGACTTTCCAAAAGACATTCCCAAAACTTTGAGCATCGCCTTGTTTGCCTACTCTGAAAGAAACAGCAAAACATTTTACTTTCAGACAGCATTGGACAGACAGACAATGTACAGCCAAAACAGCTTTTCAAAGCGTTTAGCTTCCGTGTTGCCACAGCTTGATGCAGATGTCCCTCTGACCCCACTCAATTTTTATCAGCAGGACAGCTCATGAGGAACACACTCTGTTCAGATACAGAGGAGAAGTAGAAAGACGGGTCGTGATCTCGAGGCGTCCCCCTACCCTGCCTGTGTGCTCATTCATCCCTCTGCGGAACACAATTCTGGCAGTATTTTTTCCTAAGAAAGAGATGAATTGAATTAAAATCTTTCCAGCTTGCCTCCTTCTTTCCATTTTCTTGGATTCCAAATTTTTTAAAATACATTACCTGATGTAATCTTTCTGAAGGGATTTTTCATTCAAGCTATACCTTGCTTTTTAATGCATTAAAACTATACTTTTGGATTTGGAAGAAAACATTTTCAACTAAAATGGAGGATTCAAAGTGAATATTCCAGTGCTTGCTTCTCCTCCCGCTTCCTTTGATGTGGTCCAGGAAAAACTCAAGGGGAATGGAGTTGTGTTTTACCAAAGTTAGCATAAAAAAGACCAATCAGAAGATCTGAAATGAATATACTGGTTCTTAATGTAGCTAGCAGAAAATGATCAATGGATGCCCAGAGAAGCTGCGGATGCCCCATCCCTGGAAGTGTGCAAGGCCAGGCTGGATGAGGCTTTGAGCAACCTGGTCTAGTGGAAGGGGTCCCTGCCCATGGCAGGGAGGTTGGACCTAGATGGTCTTTAAGGTCCTTTCAACCCAAACCATTCTGAGGTTCTATGATTCAGGTTATTACAGGAGAAAGGCTTGTGATCACAGTAGATTGTTTATAATAGAGAAGCTATCAGGAGCCTGTGTTTTAAAAGTGTCAGTTCTTTCCTAGCCTCCACTTCTGTTCCCACTGCTTCTCCAGTCACACAAGTCTCCTGATCACAACGCACTTGGTAGTCAAACAGACACAATTATGCACCAAAAACTTGAGGGCCAAACTCCGTGCTGCAAGTGGGATGTAACGGTAATAACGTCAGATGTGAGAAAATACAGCACAGCCACAATGCCAGAGGGACACAGCAGGTTTCAAATCCTTCCGAACAGGACAAACTGTATTATGTCCATGAGCTGAACTTAAATACAACAGTTCTTAATAGAAGAAGTACTTCCACATATCTCCAATTTGTAAATGGGCAATACATCTTTTTTAAACAAAGTTTGTTTCTTCCGATTTTTACTATCATACATACATGAGATCAAAGGCAGAAGCTGACCTTTAGATATTGACTTAGCTGACACTGTAGGAATGGGCTGTGAAGAGACATTAATGAGGATCTTCATTATTTCTTCTGCTACACAGGGTAGGGCAAGCATGCAGAAATCATTCTGCAAAATGTTGATTACTGATGACACTGAACAAGCTCATACATATCCAAGATAATTCTCATATCCTAGATGAAGCTTTTATTAATGGCTGCTATAAAGACTTTGAGGGTTTCACGGTGGTTTTGTTTTGTTTTGTTTCTTTGGCAGGTAACTTCTCTTGAGAGAGAATAAACATGAACTCGTCCCTTATCACAGAACCAACATATGTAAGACACTTTGCTATGCTTGCCTCTCCAAGTGCCCTCCTTTTTCCTTTCACCTGTAAACTTCCTAAATGCACTATAAATAGCTGCTGCCTGAAGCTTTTTCTTTCTGTTTCATCCCGGTGTCTCCCCCATTCATCTTATTCCAATAACATTTAAATCAAATTATTCTTGTCAATAGAAATTGCTGAAAAATCCGTTTCTGAGGGAAGGTTTAAGGTAGGTGTCTAAGTTCCCATTATAGACAATGAATTGAATTAGTACAGTCAGTGCAGCCTAGAGAGAAATTCAGCTGACAAGAAGCTTAATTCACTTGACTAAAACATAGGTACTGAGTGCTATTTTAGATGCTCTAAGGAACCCAAGACACATTGTCATTAGGCTGTCAGATATGACAAAGTGTCTACAAGACATTATTTATATCCTTGAGCACCAGAGCAAGACCAGGTAATGTAGAACATCTCAGGTAGCCCAAGGTGCCACCATCTAGGCACCTGTATCCTGCCCTGTGTTTCTGTATCACAGTGAAAAACGTCCTTTAAGCCTGAGTTATAATCATGTCACTTTTTCGTTTTCTTTTAGAAAGAAATGCTCTGTTATCCTAATTCAATTCCTTCCTTACAAATCTGGAAACTAAGAAGCACTTCACATCCAGGGCCAACATGGTATAGTATCTTCATAAATGACCTGGATGATGAGATCAAGTGTACCTGATGAAGTTTGCAAATGATACATTATTGAGGGGGAAGTGGACACTTCAGAAGGGAGAGCCACCCTGCAGGAAGACCTGGATAGGCTGGAAGACTGGGATAACAAGAACCTTATGAAGTACAACAAGGACAAGTGTAAGGTCTTCCACCAGGCAAAACATAAACCAGGAGTGCAGAACAGACTTGGATCTACCCAGCTGGGGAGCAGCTCCATGGAAAGGGACCTGAGGGTCCTGGTGGACAAGATCAGTATGAGTGAACGGTGTGCTGCTGTGGCAAAGAAAGCCAACAAGATGCTGGGCTGCATCAACAAGAGCATCACCGGCAGAGATAAAGAAGTTGTTCTCCCACTCTTCTCAGCGCTTGTCAGGCCACACCTGGAGTACCATGTTCAGTTTTGGTCCCCACTATGCAAAAACAGACGTGGACAGGCTGGAGAGGGTCCAGAGAAGGGCCACAAAAAGGATCAGAGGACCAGGAAGCCTGACAGATGAGGAAAGGCTGAGAAACTTGGAGTTTTTCTGCCTTGAGAAAAGAAGGCTTAGGGAGACCTTATTGCCATGGTCCAGTATTTAAAGAGTAGCTACAAAGAAAATGAAGTCTCCCCTTTTACAAGGAGTCACATGGAAAAGACGTGGGGTAATGGGTACAAATTTCTCCTGGGAAGACCTGAAAGAAGGTTGCAGAGAGGTGAGTACTGATCTCTTCTCCCAAGTAACAAGTAATAGGACAAGAGGAAGTGGCCTCAAGTTGTGCCAGGGGAGGTTTAGATTAGATATTAGGAAAACTTTATTCACAGAAATGGTTGTCAGGCATCGGAACGGGTTGCCCAGGGGAGTGGTTGAGTCACCATCCCTGGAGGTATTTAAAAGGTGTGTAGATGTGGTTTAGTGGTAGGCTTGGCAGTGCTAGGTAAGTGCAATGCTCAGAATATGTTTGTTTTATTTTTGTGGAGAGATAATATGGACATATAATTATTTGCATATTTCTTTCATATAAAAATCCAATACTTGGGCAATAAGGATCATAAAATGTGCTACATTAAGATTATATTATGCAGCACCCTTTCATGCGATGAAGCCACACTGAATTATATAAGAAACAGAGAATGATGAAGCATTGTGATTCATAGAATCACAGAATGGTTTGGGTTGGAAGGGACCTTAAAGATCATCTGGTTCCAACCCCCCTGCCATGGGTTCCACTAGACCAGGTTGCTCAAAAATATTATTATATCATTCTTCAACTTGCCATATTTCCAAAATAATCCTAAAAGCAGAAATAAACCACAAAGGAGTGCTTTATTTGAAAAAGACAAATACTGAAAAAAATGTATCATAAATAGGGAGGAAATAATACTTTGTTGAGTGTGCACTCCTGCCTTTGTATATAGCTATAGGTATGTTACAGCTATGTTACAGAGGTGCTGTTGCTTTATCTGCGATGCTCCAGGGTAAAACAAATGTTATAGGCAGAGCTAATAGTTTTTATTATACCAACAGATATGCTTAGAAAAAGCAGAAAAGCTTTCAGGCACACAAGCCCTACAGATAGGAAAGAGGCAGACAGAAGTCTGCTTCCAATGTTTTAATAAAGCACTGACTCCTACAAGCTCTGCCTGCTAAAACCTCGACTCAAGCCAGAGTGTCTGCAGCTCAGCAGATGTACACAAATGCTCTAGGGGACAGATGATCAGTGTGGCTGCCTCTAAAACCAGGAGGAAATATGAGGTAAAAAGAATGATGGTGTAATGGAATGGAAGGAGAATCAGAAAAAAAGAAAACCTTTCCTGAAATCCTCCCATCTTAAACTCATCCATTCCATACTTGTTGGATTTTTTTTTTTTTCCTAGCAGAAGGCTTACTGCACTTTCCTCTCTGATACTGCCCTGAAGAGTAAGGACACTCACTCCCTGTTCTCACAAATATGATTGCGCTGGAGAGGGCACAAGAAATTTGAATAGTATCTTGAAAAATTACACTGGAAAAACAATACAGACAGTGAAATAAGGCAAAATAAAATGTATTTCTGTTCAAGAATAACTATAAAGCAGCTGTGGTTTTGTTAGAAAGACGGTTGTATCAAGGGATTTACAGCTCACAGATATGCGTGAAATATTTCCAGAAAGGAACATCACTTGGTCATTTTTAGGTTCAATTTTATGTATTTCTGCCACAGAATTAGCTTTACTACCAAGAGTAGTCAAAATATTCACATTTCTAAAGCTAGGCCTTTGATTTGGCATCAGCTTTATGAATGCAAATTGCATACATTGAAACCTATACAAAAAAATGCTTGTCAAATACCATGAGAAGTAAACAAGAACATCATCATTTTAATACAGATTTTCAGCACTATTCATTTTCATTGGATTCCCAGGTGGGATGATGCCACACTGGCAGAAAGGGAAAAGCATCACCCCTGACCCAAAGAACACACTCTAGGCACCATGTTTTCATTGTAGATAAATTGTAACTCTTCTCAGAGCATTAAACTGTTTAAATTAACCTTTGAAGTTTCTTTGCACATATTTGTCCATAAGCTGTTTAAGCTGCTACAGCTCAGTTCAACAAGGAAAGGCAGAACCGTAAACAACGTATTTACTGTCAGCATTTTTACTCCATCTAATCCTCTAGGTTTTTGTTACCTTCCATCCATGTCAGTGACAAAGATTTAGCCCTTTCAGAATTACATTATTTTGTATAATAAAAGCCATGTAATTAAAAAAACAGGCACCTATATTTATTGATTTTTGTTATTTTGATGCTTTCTTTTGAAGTGCAAAATTTCAATAATACCAGATCAAGAAATTCTGGTGCCAAAATGCAAGCCTGAGCAACCCCATTTTTCATATTTTGTGCCAGTTTTCTTGGCTCATGTAGATGAAGGTATGACTTTTCCATAAGCATCAGAGTATGTCTCCCCCTCCCACATCATCCCTCTGAAATGATAGCTCCCCTGTCAGAATATGATGTGGCTAAAAAATGGGCATTTGGGGAAAATCTCTTTGCCTTTTTGCCCTCGGTTGACCTGGGTCCCTATTATGACAGAGCTATGGGACTATGTCAGAAGTGATTCCCATTGTTCTAACTGCATGGTCTGCTACACATCTCATGCAAGACGGGAATTCCTTACTTCACAAACATAGGCATTAAAAACCATGGGACTTTTTCCTATATTTCCCATGTTTTTAATATGGGACATAAGATGGAAGGCTGAAATAGAGGATATTGACATTGATGAATGTCAATATCCTCTTGCTACCCCTTCCTTTCATAGTTTTGCTCCCTACAAGCCCAGAAATGTCTCTTGGGTATTGGCAGCAGTGGGCAAGAAGGATAGATCCCCCATCAGCTTTCCCTTCTCCAGGCTGAGCCAACCCCACTCCCAGCAGGGCACTCCCCCGGATCACTGGTTTTCTTTTAGTAAACATCACCACGGGCCAGCGGCTGGTCAGAGTCTGGCACCGTCTGCCCATCAGCATTGCAAATTCCTTTGTGGATCGCTGCAGGGATCCTGCTGTATTATAATGATGGAGGCATTTATGCTAGATGCTGCCCTCACACACGGAGGTCAATATGACACTAATACTGTAAATAAAGACAGACTTCAGATGAGTTAGTCGCTGTGGAAAAGTAAGAACGTGCACGCAAATTTTGGCAAAAATTGAACCTCAGTAGCTTTAAATAACTTGTCTGAGGTCAGAATGAATTGAATTCTCAAATAAGGCTAGTGAAATGTCAACCTTAATTAGGGGTTGACATTAAAATAACAGCACCACAAATGAACCAAGATGTATTCAAAGTGGCCAATGATAAATGCTAAACAGGGGAAACATATTTGGATACTATGATGTTTTGATGATGCTATTTAGAGATAGGTCTTGAAGAATAGCTGCTTTCAGATTAATTTTCTTGACAATTAAGTTTGGTTTATGTACATATCACTAATGCCACAACAAAACATAACACAGAAGATAAAGAGGCTTCTTGCTATGAGGAATTTACAGACTAAGTGCCAAAATTAATTTCTAAGCCTCCATTTTTCAATTCAAGTCATACAGAAACAGTCAGTGAGCAAGGACACTGTGTCACAGTAGTTTAAAAGCATTTTATTTTACCTTGCATTTCAAAGCAGTCTAAGCAATTAAATTAACAAAGTGTTGTAAAAAATCTCAACTGACATTCTGTGTTGCTTTGTAAATGTATGCGCTTTTTTTAATTTTATTTTAGGTTTATTTGGAAGGGTCATCATTAAAATAATTTAATTACATGCTCTTGAATTCTACAGCATATTCTTTTCCTGATTTTAAAATTGCAGATTTGTACGTATAGCTCAGGAATACCTTCAGGAAAACTGAACCTAAAATATCTACTTTGGTGCCTTGGAATAGATGATAACCAAACTGTTTCCTCAAGTGTCACATCTTTCTGAAAACTTCTGCACTGGTGGATTCTTTCATTCATTTACTTATTCAAAAAAGTCAATATTAATCTTCTTTCCCAAAGAGATCAGTAAAGAGAGGAACATGGTTCTTGGCAGCCCCTTGAGTGCTGCCACTTTTGCACATTTCTGTACAAATACAGGTAAGACCTCATTCATCAATGTCAGTGTAACAGACACATCGACCCAGAAACTTCCCCTGTTAGAATATTTTTATTTATTTGTATTCATGGAGAATATTGGTGGGCTATAGAAATAATTTTTGCTTCTGGATTACATCAATCTATGGTGTAAAATCAGATTTGAACCAGAGCTAGGTTGAGAATCAGACTGAAATTTTACAGGAAGCCCACATGAAATTTAAACCTTACATGTAAAAAAATTAATTCCTCTGGTATTCAAAGATTTTCATATTAAAGATGATATCTTTTCCATCTAAATTAAATTAAAAGTATTCAAAGCCAACTTAGATGATTTTGTGACTGATTTACTTTCTCTTAGTCTGAAAAAGAGGAAACAATCTTAGCTTTAGCTGCTTTATATCTATGCCCACATGAAATTTAAACCTTACATGTAAAAAAATTAATTCCTCTGGTATTCAAAGATTTTCATATTAAAGATGATATCTTTTCCATCTAAATTAAATTAAAAGTATTCAAAGCCAACTTAGATGATTTTGTGACTGATTTACTTTCTCTTAGTCTGAAAAAGAGGAAACAATCTTAGCTTTAGCTGCTTTATATCTATATATTACTACATATTATATATTCTATACGTTCTATACATTGCATATATATAATTTTTTTTAATATCTTTTATGTTTACTTACTGGGAGGCATTTATGCCTATCTGTGTAAAAGAAAATGTCCACATTTCATATTGACCCAAGAATTGTTCTTGCATAAATAGAAATTGCCTCATCTCAGCAGCCTAATCTTAGATACGTTATAAAATTAGTGGTATAGGAGGGGAGGAGAAAGAGTAAGAGAAGAACTGGCATGAACTTAAGTGTCTGCAGGGATTTCTCTCTTAACCTGGCCAGGCCCAGGTGTTCACACCTTTCCAATTAACTATATACAACGAACCATAGAAAGAAATCTGTCTTTCAGGCTCATTGGAGAAATTTGGTAGTCCAGGTATCCTCAACCACATAATCTGAAATACAGCTGCAAACTCTGAGGGTAATTGGGTGTGAAAAGGCGGTCACATCTAGCTGGAGCTTGGGTCACTTTGGGATGTCACACTCTAGCACAGAGCTCGAGCATTGGTTTAGTGAACACTGACAGTTGTTACTTAACAACTACGGTTTTATAATCTAGGAAAAAAAACACCACACACAAAGCAAAAAAAACTAACCACGTGTTAGTGACGGATACGTAAAGGAAACTCTTTAACCTCCAGTAGCCACAGCGTGTCCCTATTCCACTGGATGCAATGGCTGTAACCTTTGCTAACATGCGGAAGTGATTTGGTCCATGTTAGTTAAATAATGAATGCCTCACTGATGTGCTAAACTGCTCATGCGTTTCTCTGTGTAAAATCTCACCAGGCAACGCCGCCCTGACAACATGCAAAGTTATTTTGTCGTGCTGCAGAGCAGTAACACCTCTCACACAACCACAGGCAAGCCTCTGCTAATGAATGAAACAGGGCTGGGACTTGATCAGCCGTGCTGTTAAACTGTTAGGCTGCTCCCTGACCATTTTGGCCACCGCTCGGAAGGTACCAGAGGCTGGGCAGCACTTCCAACGTGCAGTCTTCATGGTTTTAAGGGTAAAGGGATTTAAGAATACACATATAGGCTGTTCCATGCTACAGAATGGTCCCACACGTGTTCAATTTCCTACTACTTCCCAGTAGAGATGTAACCACAGGGTCTGGCTCTCCCTTCCCTCTCCACAGCTAACTAGCTAATTACTTCTCTTACCTTTTAAAGGCCATCTCTCAAAAGCAGTTCTAAAGATTTTTGCACATGCAAAAAAAAAAAAAAATTGGTTTTTTTTGCATCTAGAAATAATAATTACTTGATTTTTAGGATGTTACTAATGGAATTAGAACATGATCTTGACAGAGATAAAAATCTTGCTATTAATTGCATCTCTGAAAAGGAAAATTATAGACAAAAGATTTTTTTTGGTAGTCAGTTCAAAATTCTCTTCAGTTCCTTTCTCTAAAAGTTGGAAGAATACCAGGTATTTTATAGATCTTGTTTATGATCTACTCTAATAAAAATTTTGCAAAACTTGTGGATAAATTATGACCATTTTAATACATATTTTAAAAAAAGGAATGGTGCAGCATCTCTTGCATTTCTATGCCAATCTTGCTTTGTAATATTTTTGTAATTCCAGTGAGGGGTAAAAAAAAAAAAAAAAAAAAAAGGAAAAATCATGAGAAAAAGCTGAGAGCTTCATATCCAAATAGCAGAAAGATGGCAAAGAAATAATCAGAACTAGAGATAAAGCTGGCAGGCTAACCTGCTTCACCCTTTTTGTCGTGCTACAGGACAGTGAAAATAGAAAGGGGGAGTGGGAACTCTCCCAGTAAAGAATAAAGAAGGAATAGAAAAGGGTTGCAAAAAACAGGCAAAGAACCGTACATGCTGAGCACCAGGATCTCAGTCAGTCACAGATGCAAACTAAATAACACTGTGGCTCTTTGAAAAGCTTCCTAAACATTAACAACATGTTGAGCTCCTCATTAATTAGCACCCTCAAGTCCTGCTCCTCAGGACTCCTCTCAGTCCATTCTCCGCAAAGACTATACTTGTGTTTGGGATTGCCCC